>NW_022992343.1:0-67691 GCF_902827175.1 Gymnodraco acuticeps | reverse complement strand
CTGGCTGTTCTCTGTCAGCTGCTGTCCTCCTGCTGACCTCAGAGCGTGGATCAGCCTGCCCTGCCCGTTCTTCTTCTCCAGACTGAAGAAGTACTTTGTGGGTGAATCCATCATGGAAGCGCTCTGGAATCGGACCGGATCAGCGCCCCCTGTGCTCTAGAACCCAGCAGGTCTGCCAAAATGGCTTTTTTAGATTTGAGGTCTTCAATACAACCTGGATTTCCTGTGGACTCTGCAAAGCTCTGCAGTTCCACTATTTCCGTCTCCAGATCTCTCATAGACTTGGTGATATACACGAGAAACATTGAGAGTGTACTGAAGACAAAGCTGCTTGATGTCGGCTTTCCCACAATCCCACACTGCTTCAAAGAGTTAAAATCCCCCTTCCTTTCTCTAAAACCTTTCCAAAAATAAATAAAAACCTCTCTAAAATGTGTATCTAAAAGCAGAGCAGTGTTAAAATGCCAATATGCAGATTTGCTTTTATGTTGGCAATAAAAACATCGCACAACACAAGTCAGAGAACCCAACAGGCAATATAGCACACTTTTTAAAAACATTCAAATGGTGCTTAAAAACAATAAAACCTGTCCAGCCTAGCCATTGATAAAAGGTTCTCCCTCGTGTGGACCCATGTGTACTGTCTGTGATGTGTGTGATGCTCTCTCAAGATGTCTGATAGACTATGTGTTGCTATTAACTGTGTCATGGCTCTTTTGGATGCAGCATGAGGTTCCCTATGGTTCCTATCTAGCTCGTCATCCTGTGTGCAGTTAAAATCTCCCCCTAAAAATAAAAACTCTTCTGGTTCACACTCACTTAAAACAGCGCTGAGCTCGTTTAAAAACTGAACTCTGGCAGGACCTGAATTAGGAGCGTATACGTTGATAAAAACAAGATTAAAAGGCTCATACTTGGCTCTCACCACCAGCAGTCTGCCCTTTATTCTTTCTTCCACTGTGTGGGACTTGGGGATAAAACCTTTAGCAAACAGGACTGCCACTCCTGCACTGGTGCTGCTAAGAGCACTTAAGACCACCTCCCCATCCCACTCCCTCCTCCAGTCCGTCCCGTTTAAAAGTGTCGCTGTGCGTTTCTTGTAGCATTGCTACATTTACTTTTTTTAATTTTAAAAGCTCATAAATACAAGCCCTCTTCCCCACATCCCTAGCTCCATTGACATTTAAAGTGCACACTTTAAAATCACTCATTAAAAAGGATGTGAGGAGAGACACTTAAGAACAACAAGTATGTTAAAACCAGCATCCTAACTGCCGTGCATGACCTTTTCTTCTTCATTTAAAATCTCTCGCTGTAACTTTCCTTTCAGGACCTTCAAGCGATAAGACTCCTGCTCAGTAAAAAGATGCATCTGAGCCTTCACTGACTGTAAGAACAAGTTCTTGTCAGTAAAAAAATCTTCTATTTTTACTCCTCTTTTGTTTTTTGTTTCTTTAAGAAAAGCTTTGATTTGCTGCACTTTAAAAAACGGACTTTTAATTTGTGAGACGGTGAGAGGCTGGCTGTCCTCAGCAGTCCTCTTCATCTTCTTCATCCTCCTCATCCTCCTCCATCAATTCTTCCTCACTTTCTTCCTCCTCTGCCTCCTTCACCTCCTCCACCATTTCCTCCTCTCTCTCTCCCTCCTCACTCACTGCCACCCTCTTGGCCTGAGAGACTTTCTCTTTTTGTTTTCTTTTCTTTGTACAAGCTTGAGCTTCAATGTTATCTTCGCTTGCAGCGGATGCAGAGAGTTCCACCGTCTCCACTGCTTCTTTCAGGACAACCTTTTTCCCCACATCAACCAAAAGGTCACTTTTTTCATTATTTTTCTCATTAGTCTTTTTTTCCCCAGAGTTTTCCTTGTCCTGCTTAGAGAACTCTGAACCCTCAGCCTTCTTTGGAGGCTTTGGGGGACCCTCAACCTTTGTTGGGGGCTTTAGGGGACCCTCAGCCTTCTTTGGAGGCTTTGAGGGACCCTCAATCTTTGTTGGGGGCTTTGGGGGACTCTCAGCTTGCTTTGAGGGACTCTCATCTTGCTTTGAGGGACTCTCACCCTGCCTCGGGGGCCCCTCAGTGGGGTTTCCTGCTGCTGCTGTTTCAGCAGGAGTCTCTTTTGGATTTGTTTCCTGTTTTTTATTTTTTCCCTCCTCCTCCTGTTTTGTATTTGTTTCCTGTTTTCTATTTTTTTCCTCCTCCTCCTGTTTTTCATTTTTTTCCTCCTCCGCCTGTTTTCTATTTTTTTCCTCCTCTGCCTGCTTTTTTTTTTTTTTTCCGGACACGCTCTGGCCAGGTGCCCCTCCTCCCCGCATTCGAAGCACTTGACAGGCCCCGAGTTTACAAACATTACATAATTAAAATCATCCAACTTTAAACTTAACACCAGATTAAGTTCATCGTCTCTCTTATTGAGGATCATGAGGACACTTCTCCTGTGTGACACAACGTGCTTTAGTAGTGGAGATCTGCAGCCCTCGGGCTTCCTGATGGAGGACACTATCTTGCCGTATTTAGACAGCTCTCTCACCAGAAAATCATCCCGTATGAACGGCGGGATATTCAAAATCATAACCCTTGTAGCAGGGGTGGTTAGTGGAGACACGGAAATGAAAGTTTCATTCACAACGATCCCGGTCTCCACCACCTTGTTCGCTTTCCCTTCCGTGTCCACAAATATCACCACCCCGCCGTTTATCCGAGCCGCAGATCTGATGCTGCCGTGCCCCACTAATGCCCCCACAGCTAGGCTGCACTCCTCCACCGAGCACGGTGTCATCGGAGACATTTTAAAACCATGTTTGCGACTAAGCCTGGCATAATCCATGCCGCAACTGCGACACACACACAGACACACACAAACACACACCACACACACCCAAACCACGAGAAAACACCAACAATCAAACGTTTAAACCATATACACAATACACACAACTTACAACATTAAGCAATAAATATGTTAGTAGAAAACGTGTGAAAAAGTTAGTAACTCACTCACACCACGCTCCTCCGACCGTTCCTCACACACTCATTCAGAGAGAGAGAGAAGAGAGAGAGAGAGAGAGAGAGAGAGAGGAGAGAGAGAGAGAGAGAGAGAAGAGAGAGAGAGGAGAGAGAGAGAGAGAGAGAGAGAGACTGCACACAACAGGTGGCCTGTATCTCTATCGTCATACAAAACACTTTTTCAAATGACCCATTATTACAAAATATATTCAAAACTCACTATTCACTCTTCAGGTGGGTCGTGTGACTCTAGCACCTGTTCGACTTGTACCTCAATGCGAGGGCGTTTAAGAACAAATCTATCCATCCGAAATATACAATTAATCCTAGAAGTTCTGCTGTCTGTCTGCAATTTACTCGGCGCGAGTTTGGGGACTTTTCACTGAACGTGACGTATCAGTAATGCATGACGCAGCAGACCCAACGTTTCGTTGCTCTGATTGGCTGTAGGCAGGGGCGGATCTAGACAAATATTCATGGGGTGGCAAGAGGGTGGCAGGAGATTTTGAGGGGTGGCATCCCCTGACAGAAGTATATGCTGATTTAAATCGCAATCATATCAATCAATTAGGGGTGTAACGGTACACGTACCCGTACTGAAATTATTCGGTACGGGCCCTTCGGTTCGGTACACGTGTGTACCGAACGAATATAGCGTTAAACGTAAAAAATTGAGAACATGAACAACTTTCTGGAAGTAATCTATATCATAGAGCGACCAAGTCATTTCATTGGACAAGAGGCATACTATGAGAGCTGGTCACAGGGATGCGTTCAAATGTAGTCAGTAATTTGAGGAACTGTCGAAATGGCGAACGCAGATAAAGTTGAGCTGAAAATCCTCCAGCATCATTGAAGTCTCCGGTTTGGGAACATTTTGATTTCGCAGTTACGTACAAGGATGAAGGACAAAGACAGGTGGACCGAACCAAAGCTGTTTGTCGGCATTGTTCAACTAACATTGGTTACGCGGCTGGCAATACATCACACTCATTTGAAAAGGCATCACCCGAATGTGAATATCACCGGTATCAAAAGAAAAAAGACTGAAGTGCAAACCCAACTCCCACTAGCATTTAAGCCTCCACCACTCGCAAAGAGTTCAGACCGAGCCAAAGCTATTACAAACGCCAAATATCCTTATGTTGCCATGTTAGCAAAGCGCTACCTGGCTGTATCTGCTGCCACTGTCCCTAGAGAGGGTGTTATCCACAGCAGGAGACATTGTTAGATCTGCCCTTTCAGCAAGCAATGTGGACAAGTTCATCTTTCTTTAAACAACATGAAAATACAATGACAAGCAAGTCCTAATGTCAAGCTGGCTGCTTAGGTACTAGTACAGTTCAAATACAGATTATTTCAGTTCATCGAAATGCTGCACCTTAATGTTTATTTTACTATATTTTGTATTTATTTGAATACATTAGTCACAGTTTAATAATAATTAAAAAAATTGTTTTAATGTTTTGTGATAATTTTTTCTGCTGTACCGAAAACGTACCGAACCGAACCGTGACCTAAAAACTGAGGTACGTACCGAACCTAAATGTTTGTGAACCGTTACACCCCTACAATCAATGTTAACTTGGAAAGCCACAATATTAATATTTTAAATCAATCACATAGGTGATATTATTGTGGCACATCAGTAAAGCCTTACAAGGTGGCAGACGTAATTTAATGAATTTTAACTGAACAATAACTATAAGTAGTAGTACTGATGCCGCTTCAATCACATTAGTATGCAAGAAAAGTGACAGGTGGTGTGACAGGTCACACCTCTCCCTACTTATGTTAATGAGCTAAGTCCCGCCTCCCTTTGTTCGAGGTGGATGTCCCACCTAGGTGTGAATTCACACGTAGATGTGAGATCCTTTGATGTGAGGGGTGAGGTATCATCACACGTAGGTGTGAAATGCCCCCCTGTGTAGTGCTTTTGTAGTCTAGTCCTTTGACGGGAGGTGTTATAGCAGGTATGTGTGATATAAGCCTCTGATGTTAATTTAGGTGTTGATTAAAGCAGTCTCTTTATGCTGTCTGGCCTCTGGCCCCTGTCCCCTCAGAGTTGTATAATCTAATTATGAAGTCTAATCTATGAGGTGTTATAACAGGCCGGTGTGACTTCACACTGGTGTGTTATAAACCTCTGATGTTAATTTAGGTGTCTCTTGAAGTTAGGTGAGACTGTCTACCAGCCCCCTCCTAGCCTCTCCCCTCCTTCCGGGCTATGACGCAGGCAGATAGTGGGGGGTGGAATTAGGTAGAAATATGCGCAAACTAAATAAAAAGACAGCAATTCCATTTACCCAGTCACCTTTTCAAAAAAGAAAAATGGCAAGAGAAGCCTCGAATGGGGTTTAATCAGTCTGTGACAGCTTACCGCATCCGTCCGGAGCGTCAGTCAAGAAACGAATGCAGCAGCAGCAATGCGGGGGTCTGTGCACAAACTTATCTCGCGCCTCCTTTGGTCATGTGCGCGTTCATGTGTGTTGGAGGAGGGGCTCTGTGAGGAAGTGGCAGATTTTCCCCGGTTTGACTGCAAAATTCTCCAAATTATCTAACCCTTACCTTTAAGAACAATTCACACACACACACACACACACACACACACACACACACACACACACACACACACACACACACACACACACAACCAGATGTGGGGGGGGGGGGGGGGGGTTGAGATAGCCTGGGTGTAAATGCCTATGTTAATTAAGACACTGTGAGTTAGTTTTAAAAAAAGAAATAAACTCAAATTAAATAAAAACAGCCATTATTTTTCACTCACCAAGACATCTAAAAACGTTATTGTCCTCTCTAGATTTGATTCAGGGTTTGTTTTAAATGGTGTGTGCTGGCTAAGGATGTTTCTTTTCAAGTTTTTGTGAAACTGTTAAAGAAGTATCTGTTTTGCAAAGAGGTTATTTTCAAAAGATCTTATTTAGGTTTTAATAGTTATAATAAGGATATTCTCTTTTAGTTGTATGGATTTGTGAACTAATGTGTAATTACTTTTATTAACTATAATTGCACAGGATCATTCTAAGAAGAGTGAGAGGGCTAATGAGCCAGCACCATACCTCCTCTATGCATTTTCTTGACCTGTATCTGATCTTGAAAAACTTGACTCTTTTAAAAAAAGTTATTTTTCATCTATCATTTTCAACTATGCAGCAAGAGATCAAATTTAAGAATAAGTAATAGTTTGTCACAATTTTACAGGAAATAGTCAGTGCGTGATGTCACATCTTAAAGACAGCTTGAACTGGATAAATGGTTAGTCTTTTTTCAAACATACCGTACGTTCTGCATGTTAGTATATCTGGCCAATCGATTTAGACCCTACTGCCCTAGACGCATGCCCTCAATAGGGAAGTCACGCTTTGGGAAGAGGTGTTTCATTTCACAGATCCACCTTGATTGTTGTTGTGAGGGGTGAAGGAAGAGGGACAGGGGAGGAAAATTCAGAGGATGAAGAAGCAGAAAACATAACTTGTTTTGTAAAACGGACAGCACGTCAGTTTCAAGAAAGACGACACCGTGTTTATGCATGACATGCAAAAAATCTTGAAGCCCTGTAAAAAAAAAAAAGGTACAAGTATATTGTGTTGAAAATATCGCAAAAAGTCGTAATTTTGTATAATGTATTAGTTGCATGTTGTATTTTGCTAGAAATCACTATGTAGTTTTTCAAAAAATATAATGGAAAAAGGAGAGAAAGACAAACAACAAAATATCACAGTATATTGAAAAAATATGAAAAAGTAATGTGTTCAAAATAACATGAAAGAAATCAAAGTAACGCTTCTAAAAAACATATATTTTAGAAAAGTAATGTTAGTCATGTCAAGTTATCAAGACTGCTGTGTTTCATCGAAACAGTGTTAAAATCACAAACTTGCCTTTTAGAGAGACATAAAGAAAACAAATTCCTTACAAATTAATGAATATTTTACCCGGTTAAAAAGGTTTGCATCCATTAAAGTGTAACTAAAAGTATCTTAGTAACACCAGAAAAGAGAATAAAGCATTGATGTCAACAAAACTGGATTGCTCCCAATCAGTATAACTATTTGATTTTTGTGTGTGAAAAAATAAAAAAGTGTTTTTTTACATTTAAAAACTGTTGTCTTCATTATAGCAAGTGGGCGTGTCTGATACATGTGTATTACTGTCCTTCTTTTTGTGTTTTTCAGTGTTTTTTCTGTGTGTCTGTACACACAAAACACAAATCATTTAAAACAAACCCTGAATCAAATTTAGAGAGGACCATTAAGAGTCAGAATCTTAACCAAATCTACTAATACAAAGTACTTCATTATCTACTTTTCAGCTTTTATACACAAAAGTGTATCTTTCAGTAACTTTATTAGAGAATTGAAGCATAAATCTGTCAAATGTTCAAAACAGCCTTGCTTCACTGAAATAGCCTCAAAATCACAAACTGCCATTAAGAGTCAAATTCTTGACGAAATCTAATAAAACAGAGTACTTTCATGGTAGTGGTCAGCTTTTTAAAAATAAAAGTGTATCTTTCGGTACCCTTTTTTTTTTTTGAGAGAATTAAGCATACATCTGTCAAATGTTCAAAACAGCCTTGTTTCACTGAAATAGCCTCAAAATCACAAAATGCCTGCACACTGGAATGTGCTATAACAGATATGGCCCTCTTGGGCACTCTGGAACAAGGTAGCGCTCCATGGAACGAGCAAACCCCCCATCTCTCAGCATACAAGCTCTTGGATTTAAAACAGAGGGAGGGCACTGTAAAGACAAAGGATCAAACGTGGAGGGCAAAGAAAATCTAAAAATCGACTTAGTATCAAAGAAATCATGTTTGAGTGCAAAACGTTTCATATTTTCCTGCTAACCTTGAATTATCCTGTCCTGTTGTTTTCGCTCACAGCTGTTTCTTACACATGACATGCATTGTTTTACAATTTATTACATAAGGTGAACATGTTTATGTGTTGCACAGGATATAATGGAGCCAAGTACGTATTAATAACAACAAATGCTAGCTAACTGACTTGCATGAATCAAAATATATGTAAACCTCTATTATCAGTCCATCCTTTATGTTCTGTTTTTTATTCCGCTAAAACCATCTTCTGTGTTTTTCTACCCTATTAGGCAAAATAACTCTTAACACTGGAAATGTTATAACATGTTAAAAGGGCTTCTTGTGCTATATACACAATTGTCCTTCATTCAATTTGTCACTTAGGTTGCAAATAACCAACATACCCACTGACAATGGGGCATAAAATCAGGTTTTTCCCCTCTTTTGGTGTAAACTGAGCTTGTGTCTAATCCGTTCGAGCCAAACCAAACACGAGTAAAAGGAGAACAAGACTTTTTCACAGGCTGTGGAGAATGCTGCTGAATAAGTCAAACAGACCAACACAGAGCAGAAGGGGAACATTTGTCGCTACATTAACATACCGACTCCTCTATCAGTTTTTGATTTATAAAGAACCTCTCCAAAACTTCACAGGCCAAATTATTCAAATTTAGACTGATGTTTTCTCAATTTGTGACCAAAAAGCGTAATTTCACACAAAAGTCCCAGTCAGTCTATTCCAACAGACCAAGTGGAAAATCTCTCAAACTATTTAAACACAAAGCGTCAATTTGGAGATTTCTTTCTTGATAGCCATATTAAAATATACCATTGATCTTTTTGTTCAATTTGTTGGTTTGCTCTCAAGTCCTTATGGTCAAGAAAATGACTCCATTTGTGGTGGAGCAAAATCAATGCAAATTAATCCTTTATTCATTTCCCTGTGAATAATTCAATTCTTTGCACTTTTGTTTGGGGTCCGTGAGCTAAACAAAATCATAAAAAAGTGGAGAATGTGAAAGTTTATTGGCCAGTGGAGGAGAGAGATGACCTCGCTCATCAATGACAACGACTCCTTTATGGCGTTGGTGTGAACCCATGATGCAGGCCTATTCCACTCTGACTGACCTGTCATATTTTTTCAACATACTGTGATATTTTGTTTTTTGTCTTTCTCTCCTTTTTCCATTATACTTTACTGAAGGATACACTTTTCTTTTTTAAAAGCTGACCACTACCATGAAAGTACTCTGTTTTAATAGATTCCGTAAAGCATCTGACTCTTAATGGCAGTTTGTGATTTTGAGGCTATTTCAGTAAAACAAGGCTGTTTTTTGAAACATTTGACAGATTTATGCTTAAATTCTCTGAGAAAGTTACTGAAGGATACACTTTTGTGTATAAAAGCTGAAAAGTATATAATGAAGTACTTTGTGTCCGTAGATTTCATTAAGAATCTTTGACAGATTTATGCTTAAATTCTCTGAGAAAGTTACTGAAAGATACACTTTTGTGTATAAAAGCTGAAAAGTAGATAATGAAGTACTTTGTATTAGTAGATTTTGTTAAGAATCTGACTCTTAATGGCAGTTTGTGATTTTAAGACTTTTTACAGACACTCTGCAGATTTATGTGTAATTCTCTCACAAAGGAAACAGTAAGTCTCTTGCTTTTTTTATATGTATGACAACTTACAACTCATAGAAAGTTAAGTACTTTTTCTGAACAGATTTTCTTTAAGACTGTGACTCTTAAAAAAAAAAGAGTCACCCCCTTTTCAACGCCCTCCCCCTGCAGCAGCTCAGGTGTGAAACCCCCATACAGAATGTCAGTCCCTGTGTAAAACTTTTTAGTGACACTCTGCAGATTTGTATGTAATTCTCTCACAAAGGAACTGTAAGATACACTTTTTATGTATGCAAAACCTTAAACATTTCTGAAAATAAAATACTTTATCTGAATACATTTTCTTTAGAGGCACTTTTTGATTTTAACACTATTTCAATGGAGCAATCCAGTTTTGTTGACATTAATGCTTTATTCTCTTTTCTTGTGTTACTAAGATACTTTTAGTTACACTTTAATGGATGCAAACCTTTTTAACCGGGTAAAATATTCATTAATTTGTAAGGAATTCGTTTTCTTTATGTTTGTGATTTTAACACTGTTTCGATGAAACACAGCAGTCTTGATAACTTGACATGACTAACATTACTTTTCTAAAATATATGTTTTTTAGAAGCGTTACTTTGATTTCTTCCATGTTATTTTGAACACATTACTTTTCATATTTTTTCAACATACTGTGATATTTTGTTTTTTGTCTTTCTCTCCTTTTTCCATTATATTTTTTGAAAAACTACATAGTGATTTCTAGCAAAATACAACATGCAACTAATACATTATACAAAATTACGACTTTTTGCGATATTTTCAACACAATATACTTGTACCTTTTTTTTACAGGGCTTCAAGATATTTTGCATGTCATGCATAAACACGGTGTCGTCTTTCTTGAAACTGACGTGCTGTCCGTTTTACAAAACAAGTTATGTTTTCTGCTTCTTCATCCTCTGAATGTTCCTCCCCCGTCCCTCTTCCTTCACCCCTCACAACAACAATCAAGGTGGATCTGTGAAATGAAACACCTCTTCCCAAAGCGTGACTTCCCTATTGAGGGCATGCGTCTAGGGCAGTAGGGTCTAAATCGATTGGCCAGATATACTAACATGCAGAACGTACGGTATGTTTGAAAAAAGACTAACTAGATACAGGTCAAGAAAATGCATAGAGGAGGTATGGTGCTGGCTCATTAGCCCTCTCACTCTTCTTAGAATGATCCTGTGCAATTATAGTTAATAAAAGTAATTACACATTAGTTCACAAATCCATACAACTAAAAGATAATATCCTTAGGTATCACTATTAAAACCTAAATAAGATCTTTTGAAAATAACCTCTTTGCAAAACAGATACTTCTTTAAGAGTTTCACAAAAACTTGAAAAGAAACATCCTTAGCCAGCACACACCATTTAAAACAAACCCTGAATCAAATCTAGAGAGGACAATAACGTTTTTAGATGTCTTGGTGAGTGAAAAATAATGGCTGTTTTTATTTAATTTGAGTTTATTTCTTTTTTAAAAACTAACTCACAGAGAGTGTCTTAATTAACATAGGCATTTACACCCAGGCTATCTCAACCCCCCCCCCCCTACATCTGGTTGTGTGTGTGTGTGTGTGTGTGTGTGTGTGTGTGTGTGTGTGTGTGTGTGTGTGTGTGTGTGTGTGCGTGTGTGTGTGTGTGGTGTGTGTGTGTGTGTGTGAATTGTTCTTAAAGGTAAGGGTTAGATAATTTGGAGAATTTTGCAGTCAAACTGGGGAAAATCTGCCACTTCCTCACAGAGCCCCTCCTCCAACACACATGAACGCGCACATGACCAAAAGAGGCGCGAGATAAGTTTGTGCACAGACCCCCGCATTGCTGCTGCTGCATTCGTTTCTTGACTGACGCTCCGGACGGATGCGGTAAGCTGTCACAGACTGATTAAACCCCATTCGAGGCTTCTCTTGCCATTTTTCTTTTTTGAAAAGGTGACTGGGTAAATGGAATTGCTGTCTTTTTATTTAGTTTGCGCATATTTCTACCTAATTCCACCCCCCACTATCTGCCTGCGTCATAGCCCGGAAGGAGGGGAGAGGCTAGGAGGGGGCTGGTAGACAGTCTCACCTAACTTCAAGAGACACCTAAATTAACATCAGAGGTTTATAACACACCAGTGTGAAGTCACACCGGCCTGTTATAACACCTCATAGATTAGACTTCATAATTAGATTATACAACTCTGAGGGGACAGGGGCCAGACAGCATAAAGAGACTGCTTTAATCAACACCTAAATTAACATCAGAGGCTTATATCACACATACCTGCTATAACACCTCCCGGCAAAGGACTAGACTACAAAAGCACTACACAGGGGGGCATTTCACACCTACGTGTGATGATACCTCACCCCTCACATCAAAGGATCTCACACCTACGTGTGAATTCACACCTAGGTGGGACATCCACCTCGAACAAAGGGAGGCGGGACTTAGCTCATTAACATAAGTAGGGAGAGGTGTGACCTGTCACACCACCTGTCACTTTTCTTGCATACTAATGTGATTGAAGCGGCATCAGTACTACTACTACTATATGTACCAAATATATGCAGACTGCTGCAATAAGTACATTAATTAACTGTCTCATCGATGTTTGTCTGAATGAATATGATACTATTAACAATCATATTATTCCTATCAGCTGTCAATCACTGTTAATAAATAATAATAATAATAATAGATTGAATTTGTTAGCGTTTTTACAGGTGCTCAAAGACGCTTTACAGATATAGGCTGTGTCCCAATTCAGCGGCCGCATCCTCCTGAGGATGCATTCGAAGACCGCATACGTCACGGGGGCTGTCCCAATTCAAAAAAAAGACAAGACTCCTCCTAATGCAGCCCACAAATGCAGCCTTCTATTCCCAGATTTTGAGGATACATCTGATGTACACTCCGCGGTCTACCATATCCCAGGATGCAATGGGCGTCGGTGACGAGTTTTTTAAAGAAAATGGCTTCGAACGTCCCGGCAACAGCTGTTGAAGCTTCGGCGGGAGCCGGATTTATTTTTAAATGTAAGTATAGGGTTTCAACTCACCCAAATAGTAAACGACATGAAATAGTAAACCGATTTAACTGTTTTATTTAAAGATACGGGCGATTGGAGATGTCTTCTTTATATTACATACATAAAATAATATGAAGTGAAAATATTTCGACATGTTGTAAACCAGAACCATGGTTTTCATATTGTTGGGATTCATTATAAAGCTAATTTATTTATTTAACTGCTTTTGTTATACAAATCATACTGCAACAATTTGTTTTGATAGGGAGCAAGGAGCAGACTGCCGCATTTATAAAAATGCGTGGGGAGAACGAAGCCCTCTTCACCGGGGCCAAATTCTCCGCCAACATCGCTTGGAGGTAACGCACAATATCTAGTTTGTATCGTTCTTATTTTATGAATCATCCCTCATTTCATACACTCCATTCTAATAAGACAACTAGTATTGTCTAGTACCGGGACTTCTGATTTTTACCCATCTGCGTACTGTTAGTTCTTACTGCTTACCGGCACCTCATGACGCATCTAGGTACGCATATTTGTTGTGTTTATGCTTAGTTGCAACTCCCACCCAGTAGTAATATTATATTATAGTAGTATATTTTTAATTACTTAATCAAATATATGAGGATAAGGATAGAGGGAGTCGTATGTTGTACAGATTATAAAGACCTTTGAGCCAAATTCTTGTTTTTGGGCTGTATACATAAAATGTAGGCTACTTGAAACAGTTGCTGATTTAGAGTACTGGCACCTTTTTTTATTCCAATTCAAGCACTGGGGATGTCTCCATGCCACCATTAAAAAAGAAAGAGAAGATTTCTTCCTAAGTGTGTATCCTTAGTTGTGACATTGTTATTGTTTTATTCATAATACTAGATGTTGTACTATTCTCTCTGTGATTAGGACGGTTTTGGAAGATATGGGCCTGCAGGGAAGTGTAACTCCCCTGCAAGCGAAGAAGTGGGACAATTTAAAAACAAGATATAAAGTATGTGAGTTTTACAAGTTAATAAACATATTTGCTGACATTTGTTTATCTGCTGGTGTTTTTTTTTGTAATGCCATGATTGTTTTACTCTGCCTTTAGGATTGCAAATACCCAGGGTCAGGAGAGGGAGTCGGTGGGAAACCCACTGCTGCAACTTGGCCGTGGTTTGTCCTAATGGATGAGATATTAGGACAGAGGCCCTCTATCTGCCCGCCTGTCCTAATATCCTCTATTCAAGAGGACACTCCGTGGCCAAGTTCAGCAGTGGGCGACCAAGAGGAGGACGAGGACGAGGATCATGTTGAGGCAGGGCCATCCCGGCCTAAAAAGCAAAAAAAGGAGGGGCTAATGGACCTCATCAGAGAGGACATGAAGCAGCAGAGGGAGGAGAGCAGGGAGAACATGAACAGGCTGTTTTCTCTCCTCGAAAGATTAGTTGAAAAATAAATAATAAATGTAATGAGCAATATGAAACTTATAATTTATTTGATGGAACAACATACAAATAAAACAATATTTAAACTATATACACATTCAGGCTGAGCAGGGAGTCCCAGGTGGTGCTGCTGGACCTGGCTGCCACAATTAAGACCCTGGTGTCCTCTGACGGTGGGTGGGGCATCATGCAGGGTGGTCTCCAGAGCTGTTGGGGATGCTTCTCTCCACAGTACATCGGATTGTCCATTAGGGCTAGGGTTCGCAGGGCGGACGCAATCGACGGCTGCCATGTCACTAAGATGTTTTCAGCAGCAGATAAGAACAAAAGATGTATATAAATATTGCACAAGGTTATTTTATCACAGCTCGTCAATTGTTTTACATACCTTTACACATAATCGTGGTCACCAGGAACCTCCTCCAGGGCAGACACCTCCGCAGACAGTTGGTCTCGCCAAGGAGCACCACTGACTGCCTCCAACACATTCTCCCCCTCATCCTCCGCTACATCCTCCACAATGTCCTCTTCTGGGGCCATGATGTCGCCGGCCCCAATGCAGATGTTGTGGAGGACGGCACATGCTGTTATGATCTGAAATTAAAAAATTGGCAGAAATATATAAATATATATATATATGTTATACCTCATGTTAGATCTACTCTTCAGTATTATCAAAATGTCCTAATAAGTGATTACTTACTTGAGGAACAAAGGTGTGGTGCACCTCCAGCGCTTGCAGGAAGATACTCCTGAATCGTGTCTTCATCACCTCGAAGGCACGCTCGATGATGGAGCGTGCCCGGGAGTGATGGTTGTTGAAGCGCTGGGGTCCCACACCTTGCAGCGGCCGTTTGTAGGGAGTGATGAGGGGGAGTGGATGTTGGAGGCAGGGGTACCCCCCATCTGCGAGGATATAGTAGCCTGGAGGAGGGTAGAGTGCCCGCCGATAGAGTGGGCTGTGGCGGAGCACTCTAGAGTCATGGACTGACCCAGGCCAGGCCACATACGTGTCGATGAAGCGGCCCTGATGGTCACAAACAGCCTGCAGCAAAATGGAGCTGAACAGTTTTCTGTTTCTATAGCAGTGACCATCAGGGCCACTTGGTGGCACGATGCGGACATGGCAGCCGTCGATTGCTCCAGCAGCTTTTCTGAAGGCTCTGTGTCTGGCCAGCCCTGCGAACCCACGCGACACAGCCTCCAGGTCTTCTGCTGTCCTGGGGAGGTGGATGACCTGGTGGCGAATGGCCACCACCTCCTCAGTCACTCTGTGGACAATCCGATGTACCGTGGATCTAGGCATCCCAAAAACTCTGGAGACCACCCTGTAGGATGTCCCACATGCCAGCCAGAACAGGAACACCAGGGTCTCAATTGTGGCCCCCCATCCATGTCTCCTGTCCTGACCCAGGAGTTCCATCAGCACCTTCAGGGACTCCCTGCTCAGCCTGAAATCAGGGCGTGTGTCCTGGTCATTAAAAAACCTGTCCAGGACAGGGACGCTGAGGTTGACCCTGCAATACAGGGGCCTTGGCTGGTAGAGGGAAAGGTTGAGAAAAAAGGGTTAAATAAGTGAAGAGCATTTTGTTCTATGTTTATACATATATCTATTGACATGTTTATATATATATATGTTTATTGATATATACACACACAAATATATACGTATATATATATATACTTATATATATACTCAAGCTATACTCAACCTGAAATACAATTTGTATCAGTATTATGCTAATAACATTACTGTTAGCTAAAAATACAGTACATACATATATTCTGTGTTTGTGTATAAATATATCTCTATAGACATGTTTATATATACACAAGCTATACTCAACCTGAGAAATAACATTTTAAACATGTATTATAGGCTAATATTAACATTACTGTTAAAGATACAGTACATATATATTTTATTTAATATCATATGATAATAGATATAAGTATCAGTACCTGGACATGGTCTTCCATTAATCTGAAATAGATGGTGCGCCTGGTGTGACCTTGGGAAATTAATGTCAACATATTGAACATCACCAAAAAAAGCACTATCTCTGACTCCATATTGAACCGTTTGAAAATATTTTGCCTAATGTCAGAAATTATTACCGGCACTTTTTCTGACTGCAGCTGGTTGCTAGGCGACGGGGGCGGCAAAAGGTAAGGATAACTGCCGGTGACGTACCAGGAAATGCTCCGTAGACCGTCTCATTTCGAATTCTGAGGAGGACCCACGTTGGTTGGGTCCTCCGCAGAATTCAAAGGCTGGGTCCTCAGGAGGATGCAACCGCTGAATTGGGACACAGCTATAGTGAAGAACTGTTATGATTCACATATTCATTTATTCTTGAATAAACTATATTTTTTGGAGGAGTTAATGATGAATGTTCATCAAGATGCTTGCTCACCCTCCTTCAAATTTGAAAAACAAGTAATTATATCATTATTGGTATACAGTTACAACCTTGACTTTACATCAGAAAGAACAAACATTAAAGAAGTGACTAACTGCATCAGTTAGAGTTAAAAAAACGTGTATTCAGCTAAAACATCGCTGCAGTTATTATCCAGTGCAAGGTCCTTACCTACTGGCCTAGTTAAATCAAAGTGGTTACTTTCTGTTGGCTGGGCAGTGTAGTTTTACACACCGTCTTATTTTACTTTCTCAGGACTTAAAACTGTTTTTTGGGGGCAGACCCCCTCAAAGAAAAAAATATATATACGCATACAAGGTCATCATCTTAACAGTTTGTTATTCTCATCGAGTCATCCGTGAGCAGAGCATCAAGTTGGCGTGTCTATTACAGCTGAATGCGGCGATTACTATTTTGTTCGGTAAAACGCCTCACAAACTTATTAAGATCAACAGCTGTAGTGCATTTTGATTCAATGCTGAGTACAGCCAAACTTGACATTCTCTTCTCTGTCATTGTAGACCGCAACTACCTCATTCCTTCAGTGCTTGGGTCTGAAAGGCTTCTCGTTTTGCGCCGTCCCCCCGTTCAAGTGAATTCACCACCAATCATATTTCCACTCTCGCGCCAGGACCGGGGGAGGGGTTACATGACGTGCATATTGTGCTGCATTCACTTGCACTCGGACATTAGAGACTTTCTCTCATAAATGTCCGATGAGCCACAACTTTTCTTTCAAAACAAAGATGCCAACTGGGGTGGCAGCTGGGGTGGCAAGGCTATTGTTTAGGGTGGCAGTTGCCACCCCGGTAGATCCGCCCCTGGCTGTAGGTCTATTCAAATTGCATTCGGAGGCATTTTGATCTGACCGCGGCCGCGCTGATATTATAACGCGAGAGAATGTCCACACATTTAGTGTATAAAACTCCCCCACTACTTAGACTATTTCTTGCACCCCTCTAGCATAAGCCCGAATGGTCTCAACCATATTGCGTCAGTAACGTGCACTTGTTGTTACAGCTGAGCAGGATCAGTTTGTGTGTTATGGACACGACCGGTAGATTTTCGCAATCCGTGTTCTCAACATGCTTACTTTAACATACTTTTTCATGGTCGGGCTAAGGTAGGGCTAAGCCATTTCTTGTTATGGCTGTAGCCTACCCCAGCCATACCCTGGCGCCGCCACTGTTTACGCTGCATTTTCTATGAGGTAAATATTACCCGCTGGCGGATATGGGTATAAATGGCATTTTTTGGGCGATTTTTTCAATCTGACTTCATATTGACAATTGTTAACAACAGAGGGTGCTACATAACACACTTTCAGTAAAAGTCACGGACTGGGAGAATTTAATATGTTATTGAAAAAAAGTTACATACAATCAAAAAACAGCTGCGGGTAAAATTTAGCCGTTGGCGGTTCTAATGTTAAGTAACCTTTCATCAATCATCAATAATTAACATTAATATAACGTCATATTGATAATGTACTCACTACGATTCTCTTAGGAATCTTCCTAACGTAGTGAAATGACCCGGAAGTCCCTCAGTGGCAGCCATGATAAGAGCCGTTTGAATTCTCTAGATGATAGGAAAGGACCTTTCAAACTTCCTTTATAACCTCCTTTAGCTTAGGAACCACTGGACCTTCCTTACGAAAGGTAAGGAGAAAATGCTGTCCCACAATGCCTTGCGTCCACAGCATTTGCCATCACACAACATTCGGCCGTTCATGGAAACAACCGATTATGACCGAGAAATAATATCATGAAAGTTACGGTGCTTATTAAGCATATTAAAACGTATGTGGTAACTTGCCAAAGTGCTTTGTTTTGAACGTTCATCAGTATTATAATCAAAAAGAGAACTAGAAAATGCATTTCCTGCAGAAAATGCGTGCGAATGCTGTAAACCAGTGACCACCAACTGGCGGTCCGCGGGCCACATCCGGCCCGCCAGACATTCTCATCCGGCCCGCGGTGACTGTGGCGTTGGCGGAGTGGTTACTGCGTTCGCCCCACACCCTTTCTTTTTTTAACAACGTCTCGTGAGTAAGGTGCAGTACCGGAGTCCAACAGAGAGGCAGCAGCTGCGGGACAGTAGACTGCGAAACCTTCCCTGCCTTGAAGAAGAAGGGATCCTTCGTTGTGAAGAGTCTGCTTTGTGCGCTCCGCAGCACAGCAGTAGCCCCGCTGCGACAGAGTCCAACAGAGAGGCAGGAGCTGCGGGACAGTAGCCTAGAAGCAGGGTTGGGTTGTAACGGAATATATGTAACGGCGTTACGTAATCAGAATACACAAATCAAGTGTATTCAGCTCGCGTTACATTTGAAAAACGAGTAATCTGATTACAGTTACTTTCGTAAACCTGAAGTGAATACATTTTGGAATACTTATTGGAATTATTGGTGGAAAAGTTTCCTCACAAAATGTAATATTCATTACCGGCATAACTGTGTGCACACTGCACAGCGCTGCAGCATGTCTGTGAGCGAGAGAGATGCAGCGTGTCTGTGAGGCCCCGCCCCCGCACGCAGATTAGAGAGAGAGAGAGATCTCTTTTAAAATATATTGAAAGTTAGAAACGGAGATGGTTAGATAAAATGTGCAAGATAACGTTTATGTAGCATTTCTTTATTGTCGAAATGATGACATTTCATAACGTCCTGTTACGTCCTGTCTGTTGGTTTGGAGAGGACTGAGGGTCTTTCCTCAGCGAGGAGGACCAGGCCTGATGGAGGAGCCCATGCTGGGCAAAGCTGATACCAACTGCACATGCCTAGTCTGTCACTTTATTTGACTAAATGTGTTTACTTATACATTTAATAGGTTTACACCTTCTGTCCATATGTGCTTTTTATTTAAAACATGTTTGATTAACTTTTGGTTCACATTTCAATAAATTGTATTTGTATTTGCACTCCTTTTGTCCATTATTCTTACTGAAAATGTTAGATTACACATTCACATCTGACTGAAGATTGGCCCCATTTATTTGTGACGTTGCAAACTCTGCGGTACAAGGCACAGGTGATGTGAAACTCATAAAATGAGGCACATAGAAATAATCAGCTGATGGAGTGTAGATGTGGAAATAGGTGCATTCGATCAGCTGACTGTGTTTTCACAATAAAAGTAGTTTCTTAGTGAATGTCCTGTACCGGTCTTAAAATCTCATAACATCAGCTTTTAATGTTCCTCTTGGATGTTCTTCTTGACCCTCAGAGAAGGAGAACATGTTGTGTCTTTCAGGCATGTCCTTTCCTAACAAAAATGACAGGAAACATAAAACATATTATTGCAGAACAAGTGTGTTATTTATGAAAGTGGTGTGTTTGTGTGTTTAGGGGCTGTAAATATAATTATTTTGTAATTGTAATGATTTATTTTATTTTAAAAGTAAGCTACAAAGACGATCAGATTATGAATGAACAGTATGAAGCTCATCAACATTGAAATATATGTTATTATCAAAATAATATTTAACTGTTATCAAAACGTAGTGCAACTGTAGAAGCTTGCTCTGTTGTCTCACTGAAAGAATCACTTTTACCACGTTTTTTTCAGACAATATTGAGAGATAAATAGTAGCAGTTCTCACTATGTGTTAAATATCTTTGCCTTCAATACATTAAATTAGAAAGCTGACAAAACCATATTTCTTTAGCCTTTATTTATACAGGTGTAGATCTCATTGAGACACAAGGTCTCATTTTCACACAATCATATTGCTTGTTAACATCTAAATGTAACCTTTTGCATGGAAAAACCCCTCAACTTAACTGATGTGTAGGTGATCTAGTATTTAGTATTGTTTAATGGAATGTATATCAGTGTATTCAAGTCAATACTTCATTTATTTAAACAAATATCTTTCTTGATTCTTTGTCCAGTATGAAAAATAGAGTCTTTGTACCTGTGCTGAAGTTCACTGCTGTGAGGAGTCCAGTTCTGTCTCTCACTCTCTGGTCCAGCCTGTCTGCATCACCTGGACACCTGTAGTGGACATTTTTATTATATTCCTTATATGTTCAAAGTAACCAAATGCTTCTCATTTGGTTAGATGTGCTGTTTGCCTCTTGTTACTCTACTTCAAGGCCACAGCTGCTATTATGAAAGACTCACACATAGTCACAGGAGAACTTGCCTTTCCTGAGATCTACAGCTCAAGGACATGTGTCTAATAACAATGTGACCGTGTGAAGACAGATTTCTGACCTTCCCACCCTTTCCTCAATATAAGCTTTGTTACCATATTGAACTGCGCACACTCGCGCAGACTATCCTATACTCTGTGAGACCTGTGTCTATATTTTTATTGTATCTGATGTTTGTTCGAATAAACATCACCAGAAAGACAACTCTGTCTGATTCACCATTTATTTGTTTTCTGACTTGTACTCTACAGTATTGGGTTTTTTAGATTTCCATAACAATTGGCGCTGCGAGCAGGGTCTCTGCAAGTTCGATTGGGAACACCTACGAACGCTGGTTGGTAGCTCCAGGATCCTCGGATTCCCTCTACCCCGCGACAAAAACAGTACGGGACGAGAGGACCAGCGGCGGGGGTGGAACTGATTGACTTCACAAGATCAAACGGACTTAAAAAGGCTTACCAATACTGGGTGAGATGTACAATGTCTAAATTGTTTAAAGTTAAACGTAATTAAAACTCCATGACATTTATGAAAGGGGCTGCTCGAAGAGGGTTTATCCCGTCGTAGATCGTGGGTTTACGATTAGTTTTTGCGTGATTTGTACTGAGAAACAAATATCACATAGGGTTTATCCCGTCGTAGATCGTGGGTTTACGATTAGTTTTTGCGTGATTTGTACTGAGAAACAAATATCACATAGGGTTTATCCCATCGTAGATCGTAGGTTTACGATTAGTTTTTGCGTGATTTGTACTGAGAAACAAATGAGATGATTTTGTCATGGGAGCAAGGCAAAGTAGGGGGCTTGTACACCCTCCTGAGGGCCCGATTGTAGACGTCATGAGAGTAAAATATGGTGAGGACAGTCTGTCTAAATTAAATATATGGACGGAAATGTTCGGATTTCCTAAGGGAGGTTTTTGAGTAAATAAAAAATCAAGAACCTAAAGAATAAATTACAAGAAGAAGTAGAAATACAAATGAAGTTAAAGTAAAAGACTTATATAGAAAACTGGACACTCACAGAAAGTGTTTATAATAAATACTGGGAGGATTAAGCAGAATGCCGTGAAAGAAATCAGTTGGCCTTGGGCATTAAAGAAAATATTAAGGTTGGAATGAATGTGAAGAAAAGAAGGAAAATAAATTATTTCCAAAACCATGTAAACCCCAGACATCTCTGCGTTTTTCCATTGCAGGCGTGGGGGATCCTCTCCTCGACTGTGGATTTCCTTTCCCACCTTCCCTCGCTGTTCACCTGCCTGCTGAGGAGGCGGCTGGACCAGAGGCCGCAATAACTACAAAGTTCCCCGCCAAAGTCGACATGTCAAGAATCTGGGCATGCAGGCAGAACCGGGAGGAAACAGTAAATGACTATTACCACCGCTTAGAAAAAGTGTTCATTGAGAACAGCGGCATTATCAATCAAGAGGCCGGTGTGGGAGTTTGGGAAACACACCTCTCAAACGCTTTCCTCACAGGCCTATCCCCGGCTATTTGTTCATCAGTGCGAAACTCCTGCATTGGCGTAATGGACGGTGCCCGGCTGGAAGAAATTCGCCGACATGCCGTGCAGGCTGAGAAACGCCTCTCAGAAGAAAAAGCCAGTGAGGAAAAGAGACGCCGCGCTCGCAAAGAAAAGGCCCAGCTGACCATGGTCCAGGTTGTTACAACCACCGGGACTCAAGGTGATGGCCAGGGCAGAGGGAACCGAAGAGGAGGAAGAGACCGCAATAGCAGATGTTTTAACTGCGGAGAGATGGGTCATCGGTTCACTGAATGCCCACACGAGAAGCAGAAAAATAACTTTCGATCGGATAAATCGGACTGTAACAAAGACAATACTTCAAACTGACAGTAGTCGAAGGAGGGAGTGGGGAAAGGAAGGGAATTCGGTCGGGAGAGAGAGAACCACTGCCAGCATCATCGAACCAGGGAAGTGAATACACACACACACATCATACTATTGAAAATTGGAAAATGTAGAAGCATTGGAAAAATGTGAAACAGCATTTGAGAAATGTCCCACACTAACTTTAGCTATCATGGGTGTTGATGTTCTATAGTAAAAAGGGCAGATTTGCCTGATTGCAAATTTAGTGGTAGATTTATGCACTCAATAGGAGCGGCTGGGGTGACTGTAAAGGAGAAGTTTTTGTATCAATTCACAGTAGAGATAACGGTGATGATAGTCAATCCATTTCCCACATCAGTAAAAAAACAGTTTCTTTTATCCTCCGTCTGCCTAATAAATTTACTGGGCAGAGATCTGAAACTCCGATTCGGCTTAGATCTCATTTATTCCACAAATGAGGGGTTTAAAGTCCGGCAGCCATCTACTACGATGGTTCAAAAACTGGCATTTGATGATAAAGAACTGTGTGAATGTGTATTAAATGGCTGCTGACATATCCTGATTCTCAGGTGTTGTTGCGGGGTGACGGATCAACGTGTTTTCCACCTGCGGTGTTCATGGAAGTTTTTTTTTTGCATTGTACTAGTACTAACGTTGTTGATGATCCGTGTAAATGTGGTTCCCTGACCGGGAATGATGAGAGTTTTCTGTTAGAATGTGTGAATGAGGAGCTCATGCTTAAAACTATGCTTGAAGTTTGCTGCGCAGCTGGTTCCTGTTGCACTCCCACACAACACAAACTGTGTCAAATCCCAGGGGCGGTCCACACATTTCACTAGCCAGGGGGCCCACTGATAGATAGAGGGATTTGGGTCTAATCGTTAAAGATTTGGAGTCAGTCACTGATTGGACATCTACACACACAGAATATGTTATGTACTATATGTCAGGTGACATGTATAAGATGAAAATGTGCACAAACGTAGCTGTTCTGCGCAAATTGCTGTTGGTTGAGGATGATGAGGTAATTCTCATATCTCTGAGCTTCCTGCCGCGCTTTCAGATGTGCCATACTCACTCTGGGCAGCTCACAGATATGACGTATGTTTAATGTCCACGTTCCGTTCAAATCAACCCCCGTACCCATTGAAACGTGAAGCTGTTGATGGCATTCAGCCAGTGTTTACCTCTCTGTTTAAACAAGGGGTCATTATTCCGTGTAACGATTCCGGTACGCACTCCAGTGTTTCCTGTCAAAAAGATCAGAGACAAAACCTCCTGACGAGTGGAGATTTGTCCAGGATTTACAGCTGTAAATGCTATGCAGCTATGCACGCTCATCCCAAGTCCTTATCTGATTCTTTCCTAAGTTCCAACCTCTGCAGCATTTTTTTACTGTAATAAGATCTCTCAAATGCATCTTTCAGTGTTCCTGGTCTGAAAGCCATTACTTTGTTTATTCGAAAACAGATGAAAACAAACTGTCTTTTATACAAAATGGAAGTATTATACAAGTAAAACTACATGTTGCTTTAATCCCATGTAATTGTAGAATGAACACAGTCTTCCTTTGTATACGTCAGGTGTTTTGAGTAGCATTACCTACAAATCATTGTACACATTGGTAAATATTATTTTCCACTTGTTACCATTGTGAGGCTATATTTTCCAACTCTGCGTGATTTTGTAGCTAGAATTCAGACTAATGCACTACCAGAGGTGGAATAAGTACTCAGATCTTTTACTTGAGTAAAAGTAGAAGTACCAGAGAGGTACAGTAAAAGTCCTGCATTCAAAATGTTCCTCAAGAAGAAGTAGAAAAGTATTATCAAAATATAATACGGTAAAAGTATTCATTGTGCAGATTGGTCCATTTCAGAATAATATATAATATGTTTTATAATGATTGATCATGAAAGTGTTCTCAAAGCTGGTGAAGATGCAGCTAGTTTGAATGACTTTGTATTCTGCAGGGTAGCTTGTGGATTTACTCCAGGTGGAACTACAGTCTGATTTAACACTTGATTAGATTTCACATCATTCATCCACATCTGTGAAGTAACTAAAGGTATTAAATACATGTAGTGGAGGAAAAGTACACCATGTACCTCTGACTTATGTTCACTGCCAACCTAAAAGTACCTCAAAAATAGTAATCAATGATGTTTTGAGAAGTTATTTGGCTGATTGTTTTTATATCAGCTCAGCCAGGTTATATGGGAGGCCCAGTCTACGTACACTCTAAAAACAAATGCTTGGCTTAACAAAGAGAATCAAGGCAATAGGTTGCATCGATGATTATTGAGTTAAGACAACTTCTAATGAAATGTTGTTAAAGTAACAAAGTTATTTGAGTAAGGGGAAAAGGCGTTTCCTCTACAATCAGAGGTGTTTTCAATTACCACTTACTTAATAATTGGTAGCATAAACACAAGTTTTTAAGTTGATTACTCCAAACGTTCCAACTTGTTTTACCGTATGATTTAAATGTAATCTTAAGTTGTGTATACTTAATTACCACATGTTGAACATGGACAGATGTTTTTAAGTTGACAGCCATTTGTAAATTAAGTTGCTCCAAATAATATTGTATTCAATAGGGTTTTTCTCTTAGCTTATTCATGTTTTTGCCTTTAAAGAAAGAAATTAATTGATTCCACAACAAAAATATTAGGCAATTCACTTTTTATTTTTGAACTGCAGTTGTTTATTTCAACACATGATGTTTCAATCAGGAGAGTTTGAATTTCAAGTTGTATTTGAATGACAAAAGATGACACTCACCTTAAAATGTCCTTTGTATATTTATATTTGTCTTAACTGTGGGAACTTGTCCAGGCATCTTAAGTGGGAGTGGATTTGAAATCCTTAACTTAAGGGGTAGAACAATTAAGTTATCAAGCCAATTGCATTACAATACCTCAACTTGAATTTAGTTTGAAATCAATTAATGCAGAAATCAGAGTTCAAATTACACAATTAAGTTGATGTAATTACTAACATTATTACATCAACACAACTTATAAATTAATGTTGCAACTTCAACTGTTTATCTAAAATCAATTAATTCACATTTTTTATCTTGCAACCAGTGCATTTAATTAAGTGGAGGTGAAAGGTCGCTTGAATTGGGTTTTGAGATGTACAGATCACTCATTTTGAAATATTAAACTTAGTTTTCTTTTCTTTAATTTTTCATCTTCGTGTAGAATGCTATCACGAAACACACATTTGGTTGTTTATAGCATAAAGAACATCTGAGTTAATGTGAGGTAGGGAAATACTCATTTGAGTATGTGCATATAAATATGTAATTTACAACAGCTGTAAGATGCTTGAAAAGTGCTTGAATTTGATTTTGGAAAAGGTGTAAGAACCCTCTTATTGACCTTTGCCTGAAGGTGACGAACACGACTGTGTGCACACCTAGACCGGACTTAAAAGACGTTCCTCTGACCAACGCTGACCTCATTTTGAATGTTGATGGGTCTGCCTCTCGCGACCAAGGGGGCACTAATCGGGTGGGGTTTTTCCTGTTGTTTCAGATTCTGCTGTACTCCGTTCCGGACCAATCCCATGTCACCTCTCATAACAAGCAGCAGAGCTCATCGCACTAACTGAAGCCTGCACGTTTGCAGAAGACAAAACCGTGACTATTTACACTGACTCACGCTATGCTTTTGGGGTAGTGCACGATTTTGTGGCTATTTGGAAGTGTAGACAATTTCTGCAAGCAGTACAGACCCAGTTTCCCTAAGAAATTGGGTCTGCTAATTTACCTGCTGACTCAGCCGCAAAGGAAGAGTCTGATTCCTCTCACACCTCACGCACCTTACACTCATTTGTTAGAATGCCTGTCTCCTCCTTCACTGACAACATGTCGTCACTTCAGCAGCTAGCTACACCAGTTGAGAAGGCTCGGTGGAAGGCTGTTGGGGCTGTTTTTGACACATGGGTTGGACAGTGTGTCAAAAGGGGGAATGTTAGAGGCTATAAATCAGATGTTAGAGGCTATAAATCAGGAGTGGTTCACAAGGGGGGTGAAGGGGGGTAATTTGCATTAAGCAAAATTCATTTGAGCACCTAATGCTGGATTTCATTGAGTTTAGCCCATCAGAGAACATCTTAAATTAGAACAACGGTTCACATTTTGCTAAAGAGGGAACGGCAGACACAGGTCTGTCATGGACACAAGCTCTGCCCATTGTGCTGATGTACATGCGGATGTGGGAACGAACACGGAGCCAACTCAGCCATTTTAAATCCTTTGTGGGGCTCCTCCACAGATTGGACTCAAGGCTCCAGGATGTCCTCTTCCCTCCACAACTTTGTGTGAGGATGCTATGTTGCTATGTTGTATGTTAACCTGTCATCCACTTTAGCGACTGCCACTGGTCCACTTCACCATCTCCAACCCGGCGACTTCGTGCTGGTCAAGGATTTCCGGAGAAAGAGCTGGAAATCCAATCGTTGGCCCCTACCTGCGTCTGGTCAACCAGACAGCGGTCAAGGTCGCCGAGAGAGAGCTACGTGGGTCCACGCCAGCCACTGCAAGGTCCTAGTCACCAACAGATGACAACAAGTGACGTGTCCTAGTCACCAACAGATGACAACAAGTGACGTGTCCTAGTCACCAACAGATGACAACAAGTGACGTGACCTAGTCACCAACAGATGTAGATGACAACAAGTGATGTGTCCTAATCACCAACTTGCACCACACTTGCACTACATACACTAAAACACACTACACACAAGGTATCACGAGCGAGTGCCAGCTGAGCGGTTCCATATGCCTCTGGTTCCTCGTTTGTGTTATCAGTGTGCGAAGTCTGTCACAAAATCGACCGAGGGAATACACACACACACCCCATGGAGCATTCCCACCTCGTGATGACGGCTCGCCTGGGAAAACGACAACGCAACCGTGAGCAATACTACTGGAGAGCCTGGACAATCACAAAATGGTTCCTCTGCATACTTGCCATGATAGTTGGGTTAGGACTAGTTCTATATTTTATGTATCCATGGTCAGCACACAGCAGGTCAGCCAAAATCGAGGTATCTAAGAGGTACATGGGGAAAGCAGGGCGAACCACATGGGAAGAGGGGCTGATCAAGACAGGGATTGGTAACATTACTCTAAGGGATGGGGAAGATAGCACAGTGCAGTTAGACCCGTGCGACTACATGCATTGCTCCGACCCTAAGAAACTAGGGTGGGCGGACGCCTACATATGCTATGTCGAAGGCAGTTTTGGTCAAACCGCCAATCACTGCTGGGGGGGCTGGGCTTTTGTTTTATGGACCACCGCATACACCGATTGGGGTTATACCCTATGGGACGACAAAACAAACATCAAAGGGAGATTGTCTATCTCCAAAGTCAATTCATCGAGCCCCGTTGTCCTGTTGCAACTACAGGCTGCCCAGAGATCAGACCCCCCGTCTTATTATGTTGTATGTATGTATGTATCCGGCACCGACCCGTGTGGCACATTTTACATAGACATCGCGCCCAAAACTCAGACCCCCAAAAAGGATAAACAGCCTTTGACACAAACATTGACATCCATAGGTACATCTACACTTCTAAAACGTAACCTATACATAGGCAATAACGACCATAACAACATTGATGTGGTTCAGACCAGTAATGGAAACACCGGTAACGTTTGGTGGCACACTCTGAGATCATTCTTGCAGGCCGCAGGACAAAATGGTTCATGTTATGCATGCACCCTTTTTCCCCAGGACTCATCAATGTCAGTGCCAGTTCGTCCGCGCTCTCTGACCCAGGTTGAACACCTCTGTGCGTTTATGGCTCTGACAAGGCCCATCAAGGGGGAAGACCGCGTAACCGAGTGGCGTTATGCCAGGCAGCTTCCTCCACCATGCAGTAATAAGTCTAACTCCCTTTTGCGTGCATATACGGTTGATACCACATACGCAAAGTACCAACCGGTCAGCCATGTGCACCCCAGCCATTTGAGAGGGATGAAACACAGCATTTGTATCCAGAGAGTATACCACAAAACGTCTCTTACACCACCTTATTTTTCCCTAGGTACTACTACTGGTTGTACTCGTATCCTACAGAATACGTGCAGTTACGGTGTTTACAATAGCTCGTATTGCATATTCAGTGTCCCTGGATGACATATCCAACGCAGGCGGCTGGGACTGGTGGGCCTGGCTTACATCGGGGGGGTGGCAAGCATGGCTGGCTAGGATAGTTACACCCCTGATAATCATTTTCGGCCTATTAATCAGTTGTACCTGTTTGATTATCCCAATACTGAAGAAAGGCTTTTCCAGCCTGGTATCTTTAGCTTTCGTTCAGTATACTGCTATTCCATTACAAGACAATCCTTTGCGCCACAGTGAGATAGACCAGCTAGAATCAGAAGAGTCTGATTCCGACACTACAATATAATCAATATAATCATGTGAATCGAGTGTACTCTCCTCTTATGCTTACATTATATTGGAGTCTGTCCTCCACAAAAACAGCCAGTTTTCTATGATATATTTGTGATGTGTTTACTTAAACCAGTGATGGAGTGTATTCATTGATGTGTTATATCAGTCTATCCTGTCATTTGGGTTTTTATTGATCAAGTATGATCAAAAGGGGAGAATGTAGTGGACATTTTTATTATATTCCTTATATGTTCAAAGTAACCAAATGCTTCTCATTTGGTTAGATGTGCTGTTTGCCTCTTGTTACTCTACTTCAAGGCCACAGCTGCTATTATGAAAGACTCACACATAGTCACAGGAGAACTTGCCTTTCCTGAGATCTACAGCTCAAGGACATGTGTCTAATAACAATGTGACCGTGTGAAGACAGATTTCTGACCTTCCCACCCTTTCCTCAATATAAGCTTTGTTACCATATTGAACTGCGCACACTCGCGCAGACTATCCTATACTCTGTGAGACCTGTGTCTATATTTTTATTGTATCTGATGTTTGTTCGAATAAACATCACCAGAAAGACAACTATGTCTGGTTCACCATTTATTTGTTTTCTGACTTGTACTCTACAGTATTGGGGTTTTTAGATTTCCATAACACACCTTAAACAAACGGATATATATATACAGTGGGGCAAAAAAGTATTTAGTCAGCCACCAATTGTGCAAGTTCTCCCACTTAAAAAGATGAGAGGACTGTAATTTTCATCCTAGGTACACTTCAACTATGAGAGACAGAATGGGGGGAAAGAATCCAGGAAATCACATTGTAGGATTTTTAATGAATTAATTGGTAAATTCCTCGGTAAAATAAGCTCATGTCGAAGTAGTGTATATGTGAAATCAACCTCACAATAAGATGTGTGTATATTACAATTATTAATGTCATATTTCAAGATGATTACTTAGATATTACAATATGGTTGGTTGAGCTGGAGTTCATTATTGAGCTTAAACGTTAACGTCACAGTCATCTGAAGAACGAACCCAAACCTTGTTGTTTTTATTAATGGCATTACCAAATTGGTATCAAATAAACAGTAAGCATTGGTAACACAACTTCCAAAGTTACAGTAAAATAAAAAGGACCCTGACTCGGACAATACACAATCCAACATGTTCAACAGAAGAGAATCAGTTATATTGTTTGTACACATGGTACTTTACATATATATATATATACAGTGGGGCAAAAAAGTATTTAGTCAGCCACCAATTGTGCAAGTTCTCCCACTTAAAACGATGAGAGAGGCCTGTAATTTTCATCCTAGGTACACTTCAACTATGAGAGACAGAATGGGGGGAAAGAATCCAGGAAATCACATTGTAGGATTTTTAATGAATTAATTGGTAAATTCCTCTGTAAAATAAGTATTTGGTCACCTACAAACAAACAAGATTTCTGGCTCTCACAGACCTGTAACTTCTTCTTTAAGAGCCTCCTCTGTCCTCCACTCGTTAACTGTATTAATGACACCTGTTTGAACTCGTTATCAGTATAAAAGACACCTGTCCACAACCTCAAACAGTCACACTCCAAACTCCACTATGGCCAAGACCAAAGAGCTGTCAAAGGACACCAGAAACAAAATTGTAGACCTGCACCAGGCTGGGAAGACTGAATCTGCAATAGGTAAGCAGCTTGGTGTGAATAAATCAACTGTGGGAGCAATTATTAGAAAATGGAAGACATACAAGACCACTGATAATCTCCCTCGATCTGGGGCTCCACGCAAGATCTCACCCCGTGGGGTCAAAAATGATCACAAGAACGGTGAGCAAAAATCCCAGAACCACACGGGGGGACCTAGTCAATGACCTGCACAGAGCTGGGACCAAAGTAACAAAGGCTACCATCAGTAACACACTACGCCGCCAGGGACTCAAATCCTGCAGTGCCAGACGTGTCCCCCTGCTTAAGCCAGTACATGTCCAGGCCCGTCTGAAGTTTGCTAGAGAGCATTTAGATGATCCAGAAGAGGATTGGGAGAATGTCATATGGTCAGATGAAACCAAAATAGAACTTTTTGGTAAAAACTCAACTTGACGTGTTTGGAGGAGAAAGAATGCTGAGTTGCATTCAAAGAACACCATACCTACTGTGAAACATGGGGGTGGAAACATCATGCTTTGGGGCTGTTTTTCTGCAAAGGGACCAGGACGATTGATCCGTGTAAAGGAAAGAATGAATGGGGCCATGTATCGTGAGATTTTGAGTGACAACCTCCTTCCATCAGCAAGGGCATTGAAGATGAAACGTGGCTGGGTCTTTCAGCATGACAATGATCCCAAACACACCGCCCGGGCAATGAAGGAGTGGCTTCGTAAGAAGCATTTCAAGGTCCTGGAGTGGCCTAACCAGTCTCCAGATCTCAACCCCATAGAAAATCTTTGGAGGGAGTTGAAAGTCCGTGTTGCCCAGCGACAGCCCCAAAACATCACTGCTCTAGAGGAGATCTGCATGGAGGAATGGGCCAAAATACCAGCAACAGTGTGTGAAAACCTTGTGAAGACTTACAGAAAATGTTTGACCTCTGTCATTGTCAACAAAGAGTATATAACAAAGTATTGAGATGAACTTTTGTTATTGACCAAATACTTATTTTCCACCATAATTTGCAAATAGATTCTTTAAAAATCAGACCATCTGGATTTTTTGTTTCTCATTCTGTCTCTCATAGTTGAAGTGTACCTAGGATGAAAATTACAGGCCTCTCACATCGTTTTAAGTGGGAGAACTTGCACAATTGGTGGCTGACTAAATACTTTTTTGCCCCACTGTATATATATATATATATATGTAAAGTACCATGTGTACAAACAATATAACTGATTCTCTTCTGTTGAACATGTTGGATTGTGTATTGTCCGAGTCAGGGTCCTTTTTATTTTACTGTAACTTTGGAAGTTGTGTTACCAATGCTTACTGTTTATTTGATACCCATTTGGTAATGCAATTAATAAAAACAACAAGGTTTGGGTTCGTTCTTCAGATGACTGTGACGTTAACGTTTAAGCTCAATAATGAACTCCAGCTCAACAAACCATATTGTAATATCTAAGTAATCATCTTGAAATATGACATTAATAATTGTAATATACACACATCTTATTGTGAGGTTGATTTCACATATACACTACTTCGACATGAGCTTATCTACATACTTGAGCATAGCCAATTTAAATTAACCTTAGCGATGCTTACAGTTCCTACGTATAATAAAATATCTCTCTAAGTTACAAGGATGACCTTATTTTATAACCTCAAACAGAAGCCGTTTGATCTACAGTATTATCCCACTTAACGCTTAACACTTGTCTATTTTGTTTTAACCTTTATATATACAGTCTATGGTTTTAACTTGGAGACTACGATTAGCATCGTTAGCACTGATGTAGCTACCACTCGCTACACGCTAACCCAAGCCTTAACATTCATTACGTAGCTGATTAAAATCATTAACACATAAATAAAGCACTCGAATTTCACTTACCGCAAAACCACATTCATGCACCGTCTGTTTTAACCGCAGAGCGAGTCACAATAGTCCGATATATAAGCATGAAGAACAAACAACCACGGCCGGCTTCAAGTTGTGTTTCCTGGATGAACTGAGCAGGCAGAGTCCCTGTAGCTAGCTTCACGGATCAGGTAGCAGAGAGACAAGAAGCTAGCAGCAGCAGTCACTTGACAGAGCTGTCACTCAATGTGACCACGCCCTAATATATGCATAACTTTAAGGCTTAATATTAATTAAACAGATGAGTTCATGACAAATGCACCCCCCACACAGTAGTCATGAAGGGGGAATCTAACTATACAGAGAATATGGTTTTTTGAACCACGATGTAAACATGTTTATTTCTGCTGTAAAGTTGGGCATTTTAACATTGGGGTCTATGGAAATTGCTCCCTTCTGCAGCCTGCTCCTACTGGCCACTAGATGAACTGCAGTGTGTGGCACTTCCGTATTGGCACCGCTTGGTGTAAACCCAGAGATCAAAGGTTTCCATGGTGTCTGCTCTGATTGGATGATGTGACTCGTGTGTGTGTGTGTGTGTGTGTGTGTGTGTGTGTGTGTGTGTGTGTGTGTGTGTGTGTGTGTGTGTGTGTGTGTGTGTGTGTGTGTGTGTGTGTGTGTGTGTGTGTGTGTGTGTGTGTGTGTGTGTGTGTGTGTGTGTGTGTGTGTGTGTGTGTGTAATCTGCCCAGCAACACCATGACAACCAACTGCAGCACTGAGTCCCATAAGAATGCATTGGGGATTATATCTGACAATTTTGCCACCTGTTCAAAAACTATGGGTCTTATAAAAAAATTACCAGACCGTGAGCATCAGGGAACCCCAATGAACTGAAATATGTTGTTTTTTTGGGTTTTGTGTTTGAAATGTGGAGATGGGAGCAGTTTGTCTAAAGTGTAGTTCTCTCTGCTCTGAAGAAAGATCCGGAACAATTTAACATGGGAATCAATTGGGAGCTAGCTGGATCTTTTCTCTCTTCATGCCCTCAAGAGGCATTTTGTTTAATATTTGTTCTTAATTTTTTTTATTTTCCAACCTAGGAGAGGTTTTCCTACGTTGTTCATGAAAAAATATGTCTGAGGAGTGTAGGGTTTGGGAATTATGGCAAGTTTAAAACATTTTTGGGGGAGAATTTCAAGCACTGCTGCACTCTGTTTTGAGATCAAAGCACTCTAGACTTAACGAGCTGCTCCATCCACTCTAATGTTAAAATCTGAAAAAGGCCTCTCTACCAAGCTCCAAACTAAATTCAATATCTCAAAAAGTTTAAAAGATATCAAAAATCTGAATAGGAATTGAATAGCTGAAGGTCTTGTGATCATTTGAAAGAAAAGTGGATTTGAAGGCATCTCCCATTGACTTCAATGTTAAAAAAAGAGTTTTAAAAAGCTGAATATTTCAAAAAGTATGAAATATTGTGAAAAAGTTGAAAGTTTCCCATCAATTGCTGAAAAGGCTGAATAGTTGAATGGTTTCTGTAGCTGAAAGTAAGCTGAAGTTATGGAGAGCTAAAGTATTGGCTGATTTGAAGGCTCTTCCCATTGACTTCCATGTTAAAAAAGGAGTTTAAAAAGCTGAATATTTCAAAAGGTATGAAATATTTTGAAAAAGTTGAAGGTTTCCCATCGATTCCTGAAAAGGCTGAATAGTTTAATATTTGAATGGTTTCTGTAGCTGAAAATAAACTGAAGTTATGGAGTGCCAAAGTATTGGCTAAAATAATAATAATAATACGTTTAAGGGGAAGAATAAAGATTTGAAGAACTATAGTGGAATGCTGTAAACAACATTCGCACTAAATATACGTTTACATTTACTGAAATTATCAAATAAAGTCAACATTTCACAGTGTTTACTGAGTGAGCTGTGTGGGGTTTGTTAAACTTTTAAAAGATGTTTGAATGGTGTTATACACAGTGATAGATGTTAAGGACTAACGTTTATAATAAATACATTTGTATTTATTTTAAGATCTTTTCATACAATCATACATATTGGGATCATGATTCATTTGTATTAATGTGGACCGGAGGGAAAGGGTGACGAGCATAAGTTTAACTTTCCTTTTTATTTCAATTCCAACTTTGGTCATGAAGAATATGTTTCTCTGTTGTTAACGTTCATAAAGCATACAACAACAGCATCAGAGCACGGTGCAGAGTCTCTAGATGAGTTTACAGTAGTCCCTCGTTCTTATTAAATATCCATGTAGTATAGGAAACTGTAGTTTCCCCACAGCAGCAGACGCACATTCATGACGTCCGCTGGCGCATCATAAACACGTCGGATAGTGAAAGTGCAGTCGGATTCTCAAAGCACCGCAGTCTCTTCTCCTAAATCCTTTTGAATTCTCCTGACCTATCCACTATCCCCGTGACGTTTCCCACATAGGTCAAGGAATAGACGATAGGGTTATGCTACGCTCACACCGCACCCGATGCGATGTTTGGGGGCGGCGCGATTACATGTAAAGTCAATGCAGAGACGCGGACAGACGCGAATTCGCTCCGACGGCGAGCATGAAGCGGTGGACGCGGCGCGAATCACGCGATTCAGGCGATTGAACTGTGTTACATTTTTTCAACTCGAGCGTCAAATTCACGTGACGCGTTCTCGCGGAAGCCAATCAGAGGTGAGGATCTCAGCCTGCCGTTACTGACGTTCAACCAGAAAACATCAGCCATTAGCTGTTAGCAGTTAGCACACAGAGATCACAGCTCCTCATATCTGTTCAGAAACTGTACAAAAGTTAAACAAGTACAAACCACAGACTGTCTGTGTCATGGCGAATACAGTCGCTGGTTTATTTATGTCTGTAGGCCGTTGTTATGAGTGTGGAGTGAGCATATACAACGTTAGCTTAGCCTGGTCAGCCCAATCTCCATTCAGAAAACAAGCATTTTAAAAGGTTTTTCGCCTGCCGTCTTGTCTGCAGACTTGTCAAGCATTAATTCATGTTTTTTACTAACCGGTATCAGTATGTTGTTACGTCGGCATCATTTAGAAACGTGTATTACAATTTAATCACGGTAAAATATGTTAATTTTGTTGTAGTTGTAGCTCCCGAGCCAGCGCGTATTGTTTGAATGATGCGAGTAAACACAGCTGGCAGCCGCGGTGAAACTCGAGCGATTAGAGCGAAGCGAATATTCGCATTGCGTCCGGTGTGAACGGACAATTAGACTAGAGCGATGCGATAGGAGCGATTAGAGCGAAGCGAATATTCGCATCGCGTCCGGTGTGAGCGCAGCATTAGACGATAGGAGCTGATTGTTGGACTATTCGACTGCAACCCTTGTGTTTTTGAGAGCTTATGACAGTTTATGTGATAGGACATTGTACTGGTTGTGAGAGAGCATACTTTAAAAGGAAGTCAGGTTGATCCAACAGGAAGCCAGTTTAAATATTCATTCCTTGACTGGTTTACAGCCTTGAAAACAAAGCCTGAAGCTGCTCAGAGCACTGCTAGCTACATTTGAGCTGCAATAAGAACTTTTGGTAACACTTTATATTAAGGTACACAAATTCACCATCAACTAGTTGATAATTAACATGCATATTAGCAGTATATTGGCTCTTTATTAGTCATTATAAAACACTTATTAATGCCTTATTCTACATGACCAGATTATACAAGTAACCATAGGCGGCGCGTGAGGCTCAGGTTTGGGAAGGCTAAATAACTTTTTTTTTTATCTTACGCTGCCCGCCTCCGTTGTCTATAGAAAAGAGATCAACTCAGTGAAAGCACCGCCTGCTGACCGATCAGAGCTCAGTGTGCGGAGTTTAAATCTATCAAGTCATTACAGGAAAAAGGAAATGCAGTTTAAACTGCCGTATGCAGAGAAGACGCCGACGTGTCACACTTATCATTCATATCACACTGACATCACATCATCAATCAGATCATCGATCTCACATCGATATCACAATATTTCCTTATCTGAGTCAGCTTCTCGAGCCATATCTGGCCGTGCAACACTTAGTTACATTGTCACATATACTGTATGCAGACGTATTATTTTAAGCAACACATTAAGTTGACGAAACACTCAACTCAAATGTAATAAAGTCAGATCCCTTCGTGTTTTAGATGGGGCAGTATCATACGCTCAGTGGCGAGCCGTCAGAGCCCTCTAGGCCCTCTGTGAGGGCCTAAGATATTCTAAAAAATAATATTTGAAAACATAAAAAAAATACATTTTTTAAAATATTTTTTTGTTGTTACATTTTTCATTAGTTTTACAAAAATAACTTGATTTCATTGTATTTAAAATAACATTTCCAAATAAATAAATCCTTCGAATCTGCCTGTTCAGTTTCTGTTGGAATGTGAAGAGTTAAATGCCGTCTCTGCGAGTTACTGTGAAGACGGGAGAGCTTGGTCCCTCTCTACAATTGACCAATCATATCTTCCCTCTAAATGGGCGGGCTTTATTTTCGCGGACTTTATGACAAGTTCCGCCCGCTGTGAAGTGTATGCAAGTGGTGCAGTGACGCATCCTAAATCCCGGAAGTAAGCTGCGCTCGGATTCCCTCGACAAAAGAGCAATGGGATTTCTCCATAGGGTTTTGGAAGATAGCTTGAAATAAGGTCTGTGGAAAACGAACCTGTTAGATAAATGCACGTTTTGTTCAGCCGGATAATATCCACATGTCTACCCTACTTTTATTATTTTCGAATCATAAATCTAATCGATAGATGTATGATCGATAGATCTATGATTAGCATAAGTTCGTTCATGATGGCTCACTTCAGTGATAGTGATGACATTGTTTGCAAAATTATTAACCGAGTCATTTTCAAGATTGGGTTACAATGATAAACTGGAGTGGCAAAGGATCAGCTGAATGACCTGCCATCAAGTGCTTCATCCAAAAGGACAGGAGGATGGACTTTGTGTTTAAGTGATTTGATCATCAAAGGTAGGCCTAAGTCATTTTCAATGTGGGCCGCCGTGCCGACTTAATTCATTTGTTACTTGGCTGTGGGTGCCCTGTCATGATAGGTGTTTATATAAATGGTGTTGTTTTGTGTGGTAGAGGGTCGCTGTCATTGATGCGTTTTGCACCCCGGGCCGCTGTTTTTGATAGTCCGCTGAAGTATACGGTGTGACGTAATATCTCTTCTTTTTTTTTGGGAGGAGGGGGGGGTGGTCAGAGGGCCTAGGTATAAAAGTCACGGCTCGCCACTGCATACTTTCAAACACTCGGTAGTTTATTTTTTAACGAGTTGTTCTGTATTCTCCTTGCAGGTGCAACTATGTGGCTTGTATCCTGGATTATATGTTTAAGTCATCATGGATGTTTAAAGTTCATATTTGTCTAATATTAGTTTACTTTTCATTAATGAAGTATGATGTTGTGCTGTCAGTACTAGGGATGTGCATCTCCATCACTGAGGCCGATGCGATGCGCATCTCGATACGTTGCCACGATACGATACATTAACGATACATTTGAAACACCAGGCGATGCGATACGATACGATTCACCCCTGTTGCGATACAGTTCGATACGATTTGATTCAACATTATGCGATTCGGTGCGATACGATGCGATTCAACACGATGCAAAAATAATGATACTTCAATTTGGTACGACAGAGGATTTTTGTTTTATTCCTTATATGCAGCAAATCATACATTAACAAAAAAGTGCTTTACATATTTGGTACTGCACATCCCATCATGCCGTTTATTTTTTTACCTTTAAAAGCTCTCCAGAGTACAATTGTATAACACCTCACAGTTAAACAATGTAAGGATGCATTGCTCATGATTAACAATATGAAAATAACAGCTACCATAGAGCAATGCCCATACAGCTGCCAGCATGATGTGCTTAACACTCATTCATAGGCTAACTCACCAGTGAGCAGAAACAGAGGTTTCTATATGAACAATAAATAATACAAATAACCTTTCACAAACAGGTATTTCATAACTGCTTACAGTGAGGAATACATTTAAATTATTATTGGCCGTCACAGGCTGCTGTAAACTAAACACCACTCTCTCTGACAGAACACCTCACTGAGTGATTTAACTCATATGTCTAACTTTGAGGTTTCTCTTTTCAGCCGCAGACCCCATGTCGACTCTTTATGTGCGTCGCTAAGTTCCTCGTACTACTTGTGTACTTTAAATCGGCTCGGCATCGTTAACAATTTGCGAGCGATTTTTCAAGTTGACCGTCTGTGCCGCGCACATATACCATCAGGACGTTACTGATGGGGTGCGGCTGCGGAGTGATACTGTGTGTATGCAAGCCCGCATCTAGGACGGATCTATGTATCATGGCTGTAGACCTGAAGATACCTCATACAAAAGTCTACGGATACCTTATTACTCTCCATGACCTGCGGTCAACTATATAGCCTAGCATAAAGGACTATTACACCGTCTTTCTTGAACAATCCGAAGTGTTACCAAACGTTTGATTTGTAGGTATTTTTCGGTGCGCTGTGTTTCTCTTTCTCCTCGACTTCCGTGTGTGTTGATAACTGAGACTCTCGGCCTCCGTAGTGGCGAAGCAAATATCAAAGATCGTCTCTGCTGAGCGTTGACAAGATTAGGGGATTTTATATGAATGAATCGGTTTTTTACCGATGCAAAGACGCTACGCAATCGATGCATCGCGAGTTCAACCCGGTTCAACCCAAACTGTAGCCGATGTGCACTCTTTCAACCGGTGCACTCGCATCTTGAACGTTTATGCCGGTGCACCGATGCGAATCGGTGAATCTTAACATCTCTAGTCAGTACACTTGTCCCTGTTTGTGATTGGTCAAATGTAGCTAACCCCGCCCCTTTCACGTGAACGCGTTCTCAGCTGGAGAGAGAAACCCTGGCTTGATTTACCGAGTTGATAACCAGCGCCGTATGACCGTTTAGCGAGATTTCGTTTGTTAGGGTTCAACTCAAGCATATCCAGGGTATGTTGAACTGGCTTCGTGGTACAGGGCACAGGTGGCTGCATAGCAGCGTTAATGTCAAAGACATTATATTTTTATTTTACCAGGATGCAGTTACACAAATATTTGGGAAGGCTTAGCTTTCCCTAGCCTACAGCACCTGCCGCCCCTGCAAGTAACTAAGTAATTAGTTGAGTTTTTCCTCAATAACCCTCTAATTAGTGCTTATTTATTGCAAGTAAGGAAGTTGTTGTACATGAGTTTTGGTCTTAATATGCTCTGCTCAATATGGGCCCAATAAGACAGTAGTACCTAATTTTGAGTTATTTAGACTTAATTAACACTTTCATGTCTTGTTACATAAGAATAGATCATATTTGATCTAAAAAATATCTATTTGTGATCATACTGTGTGACCTGCTTGTATGTACTTACACAATAGGTGTACTGTTCTCTCTATGTGTTGTACTGTCTCAGTGTGAACATAGATTAAACAGCCAGCCAAAGTCTTTTGAGAGCCAGGGAATGAGCAGCCATGCTCCTTTATTGAATTATTTGCATTCTACTGACATTCAAACGGAGTGAAACTATAACAAAAGAAGATACAAGGCACTTAAGGATCTCATACATGCAAGTGTAACATACACAGATTAACACATAGGACTGCTAAGTGTAAACAAGGTAAATATAGCTAATGCTAGCAGTGCAATAAGCATGTATACAGGCTAGTATGGCTAACGCTAGCGTGTATGCTAGCGCGAATGCTAACGCATTGTAACACAGTTTAAACATCTCCAAATGTCATCACATAAGCACAATACATGTTACTAATCCTTACAGTCAGTGTAAGTGTTAGGCTTACACTTACACTGACTGTCTTGCTTTCTGACGGACTTGACCCTTTTACTCTTCAGGCTGCATAGGGAAAATTAGTAGCAGTCTACTGCCAATGTGCCGTGGGCGGTGTCCGTCAAACAAAAAACGTAGAGCCAATCAGGAACTGAGAATTTAGTCCAACTTCCTTTTCGATCAAACTCACTTCCTTTTCAATCATACTCTCTGGGTTTTTCTCAATCGCGAGGATGCTGGCTTGGTAGTCGCGTACTTCCAAGTTACTTCCTTCATAAACGAAGTAAGTATGCTTCCAAGCCACGGCTACGGAAAACGAAGAATAATTGAACAGGCTAACAAGTGTGCCACTCTCTCTAACGGTTTCAACATAAACTGTACCTAAAATAAATACCTCACGATGTCTATCCAATTATGAACTTGCTTTACTTTCACGGAACACATTTTTGGTGATAACAAACAAATTTAACAAAGTAACATATTTACCAACACATGTTCTACGTCACTATACTTACATTTAAATGTGTGCTGCGTCGGTTCAGCAATTCTCCGCAAGGGTTTTTGAAATTGGTCCGTGCGCAAAGCATTATGGGGATTTTAAGGACGCGAAGTCTACCCATGTGCAGCCTCGAAATTTCCCCGAAACCAAGGACGCGGCCTCGGTGGAATTCCAAGTATGCTGGAGATTGGAACAGTCCTTCGGCGGCACTCGATGACGTAGCATCCTTGAAATATTGGCTTGGAAGCCAGAATCCTGGAGATTGAGAAACGGCCTCACACACATGTACTATTCTTATGCTAAGGGGACCAGATTTTCAAAATTAAAACCGGGGACATTTTGAGTTTTGCGGTCAATATATCATTAACATATCCAATTTTCTTCACTGTTAAAGAAATAAGGGAGACAATTCTGGTTCAATGTAATTCAAACATTTTAACTGTTGGATTAAAACAGAAGGACAATAGCTCATATGAGATTTCAAAGGTCTTTAATTTTGAAACTGTACATCAGATTGTCCAGATTCTCTCTGAGTGATTAGATGGGGTATCCTGCTATCACCCTGAAGTGAAATAAGTATTTGATACTGGATAGTTTTTGTTTTATTCTTATCTAAAAATAGAGGGATGATAGCTCATATATGAGACTACAAAGGTATTTTATTTTGAAACTCTACATCAGATTGTCCTGATTCTCTCTGAGTGACTAGATGCTATCATCCTGGAGTGAAATAAGTCTTTGATAATTTGACAGTTTTTTATTTATTCTTGTATAAAAACAGAAGGACGATAGCCCATATATGAGATTTCTAGTGCTAGTGGATCGCCGGAGCTGTATTAGATTAACATTAACATGCTTATTGTAGTTCTAAGTGCAATGCCTTGCGGCCTGTAGCACCATCCTTGATGGAGCATGTGTGGGGGCTGGACCTGTATTTGACAGGAAAGGAGTGAGCAGAGGGTAGAGTTGTCGATTCTTGTGACAATCTTCCTCACCCTCTCAGACGCTGCTAAAGAGACGCGCTACCATGGAAACCAAACAATGGTGTAGCTGTATTAAAGTCAGAGTGGAAACAGTCCTGAGTAAATCTGATTGTGTCAGAAATCGGGAGAAATGCGGGAGAAATATGACCCTGGGAGGAAACCGGGAGAGGGCAATGAAATCGGGAGTCTCCCGCGAAAATCGGGAGGGTTGGCAAGTATGAACCACACCTCCAGAACCCAACCAACCCATTTATGCTTTAAATAACTCTACCTGTACAGGCTTGCATCTATCTTGTAGTCCAATACTAACTGCACAATATTTACTGACACTGAGCGGTGAAAATATAACACTGTGCAGACGTGCAATATTCTGCTGCAGTAGAATTCACTATTTGATATAACACTAACATTCCTGACAATAGATCTCAATAGTCATCTTTTATGGTGTACATGCCTTTTTAATACAAATTGTGAATGGAACATTCATAAATCAAAATAAATATAACTTAAATATACATGACCTCTTTTACATTACATTACATTATTACATTGCATTTAGCTGACGCTTTTATCCAAAGCGACTTACAATAAGTACATTCGACCAGGAAGACACAACCTTGAAGAAAACAGAATCATATAAGTACATCAGGTTTCATAGAGCCAAACATTTCAAGTGCTACTCAACTGGCTTTAGGTAAGCCAGTCCTTTATTAGTATAAAAGTGCTTCGTTAATAGTTCTAACGCTCGAAGTGGAGTCGAAAGAGATGAGTTTTCACCTCTTAAATTAAAATAAAGTGAACATTAACACCAATATTATCATTTATAAAATAGTTATTACAAGCGCCCAGCGCCTAGCCTTCTTACAGGCAAAGTCACTGATCAAGTCCTTGAAGTCCAGCTTTCTAGCCAACTGGCTTTCAATGGACAGCATGGCAAGACTGCAAAGCCTTATGGGGGGACAGCGCTGGGACAGGGACAGGGCTGCCGAGCCTAAATATGGATCTGTTGGTCCTGGCACCAGGGGGGGGGGACAACTGATTTAGTATGAATAGCTGCTAAAAATGTACCTGCATTTATTAAATGTCATCTAAAAGAGGAATGAAATTAAAAACCTCTGCATTTTCTGTGAAGATATTAAAGGAGACATGTCATGGCCATTTCCACTGATCATAATTCCATTGTTGAGGTCTACTAGAATAGATTTATATTGTGCAATTTTCCAAACTACACATTGGTTTCTCATACAGCATCTCTGTAAACTACATGTCTTCACTGAATTTCACTCTCTGCCTTTAACGGCTCGTTGTAGCTCCAATAGCTCCAGCCCCCACCCTCCCTGTGAGCACAGTGTGCTCTGATTGGTCGGGACATTGTGAATCGCGCTGAGCTCCGTGGAGGTGTCGTTTCCTTGTTTAGCGATACACAGCGAAACTCAGCCAAACTCATCCTGAGCACACACAAACTCACATCCGAATCAAAAACAATAAGTGTGGCTTGAGATTGAGTAAGAACAAGGTTTATAGGTTGATAAACGCTGTGAGAATGGGTCTGCAGAGAGAATTTTGCCGCGATCCCAACTGTCTGTTATCAGCTTGCAGATAGGGAGGAGAAATCAGCAGAGCTGCCTGCACTGTGTGTGTGTGTGTGTGTGTGAGGAAGTCCGTGGATTGGTCAATTTGGACCAATCAGCGGGTTCTTAACGTAACGGTTCCGCGGACGTAACGAAACGGCTCCATGGATTGGTCCATTTCGTTCCGGGTACGTGCTTACGTAATCTCGGAAGAATCAAATGGATGATGACGTTTCACCAACGAGGCGTTTTGGGGAGGTATTTTCTGTGTTAGAGTTTTACTCGCTACAGGTTGTACTTTGAGGGTTTTGACTCTGCAGACCGTTGCATGCATAAAAACCTTCATAACACACAAGGGGACGGGTAATAACCGGAAAAGCATGACATGTGAAAAAAGAAAAGAGGCTACTTAATGTCTGCAAAACATTACAATTATTATTTACAATGGACTAAGCTTAGCTAACAGACTAATTTCCACCACTCATGGACCACACCCACCTTTTATTTTTGAAAAACTGGGTGACATACTGTCACCCTTTAGTCCCTCTCTCTTGTCTTTCGCTCCTTTCTTTTCTCTTTTGAAAGCCTAACTTTGTTAGTCGTTGAGACAACGTAAGTACTAGCATCCCTCCTCACATGCTCTCACTCTCTGCCAGAAAGTGCGGTGCCGCACAGAGTTTGGAGGCAGGACCAAACCATTACATGTAAATAGAGGGGGGTGTACAGAGGCTTTGGATAATTAACTTTTGGAAGAAAAAAAGTTAAATTAATCGTAAGTTTAGTGAGTACATTATCAATTTAACGTTATATTAATGTTAATTGTTGATGAAAGGTGACTTAAACTTTTTTTCTTAATGTTCTAAAAATGTTTGGGGCCCCTGTCAGTCACGGGCTGGCTTGACCACAGTCTGCAGTGTTTACCCAGTGTTTCCTGACATTAAACGTTTTATTTCACGTTGCTATGTGTTTTTAACGTATATTAAAAACGGGGCCATTTCCGGGGACAGTTTCAACCGGGGACAGGGCAATACAAACGGAGACTGTCCCCGGAAAACGGGGACGTCTGGTCACCCTATCTCACTCTATCATTCTGTTTTATACACATACCTATAGTCATTAACTATTATTACCTCTTATATAAGCTATTATTCGGCCTTTCATTCACTGCTATTCTGTTTTACATATATGACTATTGTTATAGAGGCTTTGCATATGACGTCACGTTACGTGAAGTCAGCGCAACGGCCATACTGGAGTACCAACACAGACACCGTCATACGTCATACCTGTTCAATGTTTATTTTTTACCGGACATACAATGGTTAACTTCTGTGCCATTGTTGGCTGCGGCAACAGAGGTGATCGAAACAGGGGGTCGAAGTCATTTTACAGGCTGCCGTTGGTTATTATAACACACCAGGGTGAAGTAACACATGAACTTTCAAAGCGTCGCCAGGAAAAATTGCTCAATAGGATCGGACGGGAGGATCTCAAACCATCCAACCACAAGTATACTCGCGTTTGTGGGGATCATTTCACGTCAGGTAAGTGTCGGGTTTTACATACAAACATTCAAAATGAACATATAACCCACATACTAAGACATGCATCTTAACAAGGAAATAGGAATCCTGGAGTCTGTCATCGATCGACATATCAGATTGTGGAGTATCTACAAAGTAAAGTCATCCCTTGGTCATCTTCACACCAGTCTGTCAATCCCCTGCAGTGCTTCGTTTAACTGTAATTTAAAGTAATTCCTCCCCCTACTGGCCATTTGATTGTATGTAAACAGGCTGTACAGTCCCTGGCACCTTTTCAGAGGCTTTTGGTTTCCTCAATTATTTGTCATGTTCCAATGTCTTGACACCAGCATTTTAAATATATCTAAAGTCTGACTTGTCCTGTCAAAAGAGGTCAAATTTGTATTAATTAACAGTTCACCCAGGATATAACTGACCTACAAGTGGCACTTTTTGACAAAAATCATCCTGACTGGGCACCGTCTGTCAAATTGGGCAACGAGAAAATTACAGCACCTTCCCCTGCTACACATGCCAGTTATAAACGCGCCAGAAAAAGGTCATCCATCGCACTACTTGATCTCTACAGCATGGTATCTGATATACCATCTTTAGAAGAGCCCACACCAGTCCTGGGAGCCACTGGGGAAGAAGAAAGACTGATTAAACCAGAGACTGGCACTGCAACTCAGACTGATTAAGCTTGGGTAAATACATTTTGAAAATAACAATTGAAAGGACAAAGTATTATATTTATTACAGGTTTCCAATTTACCCAGTGAAAAACAAGTACATGCTTCTTTAACTGTAAGCTGCAGAGATCACCTCACATAACAGAGATAGATTAACATTGTGTCCATATTACAGTTATTTTCAATGCTAAAACAATTTTTTTGAAAGCAGGGCTTATTTTCTCAAAACACTAAACACAATTCACAAAACCATACACACAAAGTGCAAAACACCTCATATATACTGCAGACTTAAGCACTGCACCCAGAACTACAGAAACACTTACCAAAACCAAACTGTTGCACCAAATGGCACACACTTCATTCATAGTACAAGACATTTTGTAAAACCAACTACACACCATCGTGCTCAAGCACACTGTTTTATGACGTTTGATATAGAGAATTCTGCAAATAAAGATTGTTCAAGTCTCCAAAATATGTGCAGAAACACAAATATACTGTTGTTATACTTTTACTTTTCAAAAAGTGGAAAGTTGAATTGCAAATTGGGTGCAAAGCTGAACATGTGTTTAGAGTTTTGGATATTTGAGTTGAGGTTTTGCTCTTTGAGTGTCAGTTTAAATAATGATGATTTTTGTGTCATTTTAGTGTGCACAACCTTTTTTGATTGTTACACTTACATTACATTACATTTAGCTGACGATTTTATCCAAAGCGACTTACAATAAGTGCTTTGTTAATAGTTCTATCGCTCGAAGTGGAGTCGAAAGAGATGAGTTTTCAGTCTGCGCCGGAAGATGTGTAAGCTTTCTGCTGTCCTGATGTCAATGGGGAGCTCATTCCACCATTTTGGAGCCAGGATAGCAAACCCACGTGTTTTTGCTGATGGGAACTTGGGTCCCCTTCGCAGTGAGGGTGCAGCGAGCTGTTTGGCTGATGCAGAGCGGAGTGCACGTGCTGGGGTGTACAGTTTAACCATGTCCTGGATGTAGGAAGGGCCAGATCCATTCGCAGCATGGTACGCAAGTACCAGTGTCTTGAAGTGGATTCTAGCAGTTACCGGAAGCCAGTGAAGGGAGCGGAGGAGCGGCGTGGTGTGGGAGAATTTAGGAAGGTTGAAGACCAGACGAGCAGCTGCATTCTGGATGAGCTGCAGAGGTCGGATGGCACATGCAGGTAGACCAGCTAGGAGGGAGTTGCAGTAATCTAGGCGTGAGATGACGAGAGCCTGTGTCAGTACCAGATATGTTCGGGCTACCAGATATGTTCGGGTGTATTTCCGTCGCCGTCATCCGTCATATCCGTCATATACTCACCTCCCTCTGCTCCCAGCGCTCTGCTGCCACACACCGGCCGTCTGCGGAACTACAGCCGGAGGAACTCGGGACAGCTTGTTATGTGTGGGGTGCTATGGTGGGGTCCCATGTACTTGTGCACATAAATAATGTTTCTAATTATTTACAATTAAAAATATATATATATTCTGCGTTACTTTAGCCAACACTTTTATAAGTCCACTAGATTAGATAATTACGAAATGTGTAGATAGAATACATATATTTCAGGTTGTTATTTTGTCATTATGTTTAATGTTTTATTTACCTTTTAGTATTTTTATATAGTATCTGAACTTTGGAGAGGAGTTGGGAGACACACGACACATCAAATCACATCTACAGATCAAGGCGAAGCGAATGGAAGTACTCCCATACTCTATATACTAGCGTGAAAATGTTTGTGAAAACGTGTGCAAAGTCTCCGAAAATCCTAAAAATAAGCTCATATTTGAATTCCCCATAAAAAAACACATCATTCAGTAAAAACAAGGCCCCACTGATCATCTACTCTCTGAGACGATTCCAGGGATGTCTGGCTTGAGTTTCGACCACCAGGGAAAGTGGACAAAAGTGCCCGAGATCAGCCTCTTAATTTACCCAGGGCCTAGTGCTCAGTTTTGGGCATGAAAATTCAGGAAACTCCCCTGAGTATTTTATTAAATATCTGAAATTTGGAGAGGAGTTGGGGGACACACGACACATCAAATCACATCTACAGATCAAGACGAAGCTATTGGAAGTACTCCTAGCGTGTGAAAATGTTTGTGAAAAACGTGTGCAAAGTCTCCGAAAACGGAGCAGTGGCTGTGATGCTAGCTTTGCGGCTAGCGGTTAGTTGTTATTGTTTGAAGTTGTTGCTATGGAAACAACATGACGGAGAAAAAATTAATATCTTCTACATATAATAACGGACAAAGTAAAGAATGAAGTGTAGGCTATGCCTGTTTGAAGTTGTTGCTAAGGAAACAACATGACGGAGAAAAAGTATAATCTTCTACATATAATAACGGACAAAAAAAGAATGAAGTGTCGGCTATGTTTAAATGTTCGGAATTTGACCGTGATGGCCCTCTTGAGTTGCCGTAAAATATGACGAATATGACGGAAGACGGATGCGACGGAAATACATCCGAACATATCTGGTAGCCCGAACATATCTGGTACCGACACCTGGACCAGAACCTGCGTCGCATTCTGTGTCAGCTGGGGACGTATCCTCCTGATGTTGTAAAGCGTGTATCTGCAGCAGCGGGTTGTAGCAGCGATGTTTGCAGTGAAGGACAGTTTGTTATCTAGGGTCACACCCAGATTCCTTGCAGTCTGAGTCGGGGAAACAACAGAGGTGCCGTGTACTTACATGTTCTTTATATATATTTGATGTAAAAGAAACAAGTTCAATCAAATAAATATATACACTGTCATTCAGATTGATTAGTACTTCTGTTTCTTTTGAGAGGGGACGCCTTTTCCTGGGTAACTGTCTTGGCATCACGTATCCGTATGTTTCTATGTAGAAAAGGAGAGATGCAACATGGGTACATGTTGATCCCAAACCAGCCTTGCAGTTGCAGTTAGCTGTGATGACTGCACCATCCTTCTTCATCAGTACCCACGGACATGTTGGCGGCAGCCCAATACTCTGAGAATGCAATACCTGAAAAATAAAATACAAAAATATTATTGGATTGTTGACTATTTAGAACCACCTTGTCATATGCTAGGTAGCACATAACAGAATCTGACAACCAAGAATAGGTTCACAACTTTTGGAATTTAAATATATTGCAATATATAATAAAGGTTTATTTATAAAGCCCTTTTCATAAAGTACGTGTAGCTTTTTTTTACAATCACAAGTTAAAAATAAACCACGAGAAATTCCCCTCAGATCAGATGTTAAGACATTTACAGGTACATAGCAATAACATATATATATATACATATAACATTTTAAAAGGTTAGGAGACACGGCGAGGTAAAAGGTATGATAATAAAATACATAATAAGACACAAGACTAAGTTAATTGATGCAACAATATAAAACCCTATAAAATAAAGTAAACATATAGATATACAGTAGGTACAACAAAAATAAAAGCTGGTGTTTAAAAATGTCCACTGAGTTGGCCTCTGATATTTCTTGGTAGCGTAGTGGATAAAAGCAGCCTCACCCATTTTAATTTGGGGGACTTTAGGGATATTTAAAAAGCCAGCTGAAGAGGACCTCACGAAATATTTACTCACTTTTCCAGCTATTACAGCCACATCTCCTTGATATGCAACGCAAACGTCGTGGATCCACCCGGATGTGAATTGGTTATGTGCCTCGAGTCCTTTGTACGCCTTCATTTCCTCCATGGTGTACAATGGAATAGGCGAAAAAACCAGGTAGTTCACGATATCACAGTAGGAAAGTGAAGGCCATGAATTTATATCGGTGCTGTAATCCTTAACGGGAATCAAATAAGGGTCCACCGAACCAATCGACGTACATTTTTCTCTGTAAACGGTCTTATCCTCCGGGTTTAGTGATTCGTAGTAGCCTTTCATTTTCGCCCTTTTTGAACGCTGCCGCCAGTAGAGTGGTACTCCAAGATGTCTGACGCGAAATCCCGTGACGTCATTAGGAAGTCTCTATTAACATGAAATTAAAAACTATTCCCTCGTACATAGGTTATTATTCTGTCTTACATAAATTGTTTACCGATTACACACATACTACTATCCTCTTTCACATACACTATTATAATGTTCTATTAGATTATAGTTGTTTGTGAAAGATGATAGTGGTGTGTGAACGAGAGTATGATGGCGCGTTTAAGAGATTTTGTTTTTGTGTGTGAGAGAGAATAGTTATTTATGTATGATAGTATGATAGTAAATGAAGGAAGGAATGACAGTACGTTAAAGACGGTATGATGCTGTGTGTGAAAGAGTCTGGTGGTGTACATGTGAGATTCTGATATTGTTTGTAAGACCAAGTATGAGTTGTAAGCTAGAGGGCCTCTCATACGTGCGCGTGCGTGCATACATATTAATTTAGTGTGTGAGAGAGTGTGATTCTGCGGCTTAATCTATGATCTGATAAAAAACTGCTGTGGAGTTTTGGAACATGTCCATTGAAACTTGTTCGGTTTTTATGCAGTTTGTGTGTAGAATTCTTATATGTGGCAAATAAAACGAGCTTAAAGCTCCTGCATTGTTTCTCAATAGAAGAAATCTGTAGTGGAATAAGTAACTCGATGTTTACGAAGCGTAAATATACTCAATTCATTCCATATCCTACTGAACTGAAAATACAAAAGTATTGTCATCAAAATAAACGTTAAGTAATAGAATACATGCGATGGGTAATAGCCCATTTTAGAATATATTTATATAATATATTTAAAATTACTGAGTTATATCTATTTTATGTATTAGCTATCTGTATTTGATGTATTTACATCTGTTAAGTAAGTACATTAAGTGTAGTAAAAAGTTGAATTTTGGCCTAAAAAATGTTGTGTAAACTTGCAAAGTAGTATCAAATTAAAAATAAATGATAATAAAGTATAAGTACCTGAATAAAGTACAATATATATTTGAGTATATGTACTTTAGTACATGCAAAGCACTGGAAGAAAGTAAATAATAAACATTACTGTATTAACGTTGATGATGACTTGCAGGATGGCCTCTCTATGAGAGTTCTGATACTTTAAACAAGGATTTATTTTTAAATAAAAATAAAATGTGTTGGCCTTGACTTCTCTTGAGCACCACAATACCTGATTCAAAATGTTTTATTAAGCATATATTTGTTGTGAGCAGAGATATTACACCGTTGGCGATTTGAATAATACACTATCCATACTGTGATTTAAATTACATTTCAATAAATTGGGGTGTCCTATTAAACATTCCCATTAAAACATCAGTTTTAAATGTTGTTGTGCATGATGGCATTATCATGTCTCTTATGCGGCTTTCACACCAGCGCTTTTTCCTTTCTAGCTCCGAGCTAGAGCTTTTCTGGTTCAGCTCCGGTTTCCCTTTTCTGCTCCCGCTCTGTTCACACCGCCCAGCACCCGACTGGTGCTGCCGCTGCTGCGTCATGACGTCATCGTTTACATCGCTGATTTGCTCCCCAACGGCATTACGGCGCTCACAACAACAACGGGGAACTGCGTCGGGTCGATGATCGTGTTGCTTTTAATCACACGAAGCCAGATTAAATTGAATAACGACTTCTCCAACCTTATACTTTGCTCCAGAGTGCCGTGGTTCATTGTTTATTAATGTGTTTCTGCAGCATTTACCGACCGCTGCAGTGTTGGCTGCTCTTCCACGGGAGTTTATTCTCCTCCGTTAGCTCCCGGTTAGCTCACACTGCTGCGGCCGCTCTAAAGTATTCACTGTCCGACTCACACAAGCAGCTGATACATATCCCCAGTTCCCCTTAGCCTAAGTGAATGTGTGTCAGTCTGAATTGACGCTGTTTGGTATCACAACGCTTTTATGAAAGTTTCTCTGGTATAAAATGGGTGATGTTAGCATAGCAACCGAAGCTAAACTGACTACTTGCTATTGCTATCCTATTGTGGCATAAACCGTTTTCTACAGGCACATTTTACCGGCGTATTTTTATTATGATTCTACTTGTGATAGTCGGACACGACAACCTGTGCAGCCCAAGTATTGATTCCATCCGATAGCTGCTATAATACAAAACAACAGGTCTGCCTCTCTCCACAATGATCAATAACAGTGAACGGATGGTCAAAGTAAGGTACAAATAAACAGAATCACACGAAGCCTGGTTAGTGTTGCCTGACTTTATAAAGTGTGTTTATAAGCACTACTGCTTGTAGGCAGGCATGACAGTCGACCCATGTTCAGGGGAGGTGGGTTTAGTTTCCTGCACGCCTCGACGTAAGAGAGACTCTTGCCTCTAGACCGACAATTTTTTGGAGCTGGAAGTGAAACGGATTCCGGAGCCGGCGCCGCTGCGGTGTGAACAGGAAAAAAACGGCGCTTTTCAGGCTCCCGCTCCGAGCCGGAGCTGAAAAAGCGCTGGTGTGAAAGGGGCATTAGTCACTTTAGAATTGTTCCTGATAATCTATCATTACATTCATGGCAGCAGAGTAGGTATAAAGTTTCGCAGTCCCGAGCTAATGCTGTCTCACGTGCTGTTTACGCAAACCTCTCTCTACTTGACGTAAGTGTTTAGCGGGACTTACTAACTGTCACTCGATTCTCTTGGCTCTAACGGTTCAGAAAAGGTGTCAATCACCCAAATTGACCAATGGGTTCCAAAGATATGATCCTGCGTAGTATAAACTACGCCCGCTCCGGCTCCATTACGCATTACGCAGCCAGAAGGGAGAGCTTCACCACCGAGGCGAGCTGGTGCTAGAGATGCTAGCTGACGATAGCTCATACCAGATGACTCTTCGTCGGATGATGAAGATCTCCTCCAGCCAGACCTGGATCCGGACAGTAGTGACTCGGATGTTGAACTTCCACCACGGGAAAGGTATGTAATCTCTCTGTTTTTATATATTAGTTATGTGTTTGGTGGAACTGCGTCACAGTGCTAGCTTAGCCAAGAAGCTACAGGAATGATTAGGCAAAATGGTAAATAGTGTTACTTGTCTATTTGGAGTTACATTTTCTAAATGAATGGCCAGTGAATGAATATATATATGTGTTTACTTATTTATTTGGTGTAATATTATTCATTTATAGTCCAATATTATCCTTTTTATATATTACTTTTGTGTTTGGTGGAACTGCATCACAGTGTTAGCTTAGCCAACAGGAATGATTAGGCAAAATGCTAAATAGTGTTACTTGTCTTTTTGGAGTTACATTTTATAAATGAATGGCCAGTGAATGAATATACATGTGTTTACTTGTTTATTTGGTGTAATATTATTAATTTATAGTCCAATATTATCCTATAAGTATAAGCCAGTGAATTAATCTAATCTCTTTGTTTTTCCACATTTGTTAGATGAGGAGTGGAGGACAAAGCCACACACCCAGAAGACTTTCAGGGAGCAGCTTGCTGCAGAATTGTTGGAGTTTGCTGAAGGCCCTGCTGAAGGCCCTGCACCTCCACCACCCCCTCCTCCTCCTCCACCACCACTCACATGCATGCCCGAGTATTATGGGGAAGATGCCACCAAGGTCAGGAAGAACTGCAGGAGGTGCCTAGATGCTGGACTCAAAAGGGTGAAGACACCTGTGTACTGCAGGAAGTGCCAGGTCCCTCTGTGCTTCACTGTCAAAAAGAACTGTTTCAGGGAGTGGCACGACCTAAATACTGGAACATTCAGGTAGGTATAAAGTTCAGGTAGGTATAACGAGTGTTTATTTAAAAAAAAATACTTGTTGTTTTTATATACCTAGTGTTATTTTATTGTATAGTGTGTTGGTAAAATATTTGTTGTTTTTACAAACCTACAGTGTGGTTTTATTGTATAGTACGTTGGTAAAATGTTTGTTTTTACATGCCTATAGTGTGTTGGTAAAATGTTTGAAATAAATCTGCCCCAGTTGGAGTCAAATGTTACCTATGTTTCCGTTTTTTTTTATTGTGCAAGTACACTTACACACAATGACCAACAGTGTAGTTTTATTGTATAGTGCGTTGGTACAGTTACATACATACACACCTACACATACCCACACAGCTACACTTATGGCGCGTTTCCACTGCAGCGGGGTAGCCCCGTTTAAGCGTCCCTAAGCGTCCTCGCTCTGGCCTCGGGCTGCCTCGCTGGCCGGCCCAGGCCGTGGCGCATTTCCATCACAGTTTAGGACCTGGGGTAGCAACGCAGTGTAGGCGGGGCGATCGGCTTTGTTTTTGTTCACATTTCGAGTTGTTCCGTCGAGCTCCCGCTGGATTTGATCATCCCCAATGAGATGTAGGAACGTCGTCACCTCCTCGGTCGACCACGGTGTGCTTTTCTTATTAGACGTAGCCATTTTTGTAGCTCATCCGTTTACAAAATGCTGTTTATAAAAATGCTGCAAGCTTGCTTCTAGATATATATGCGACGCTAGGGATGAACTTGCGCGCAATCTTGTGACGATTCTCTCTGACCAATCAGCAGTCGAGAGTGTTGACGTCATTAGTTCAGCCCTGGCCCTGGTCTGAGGGAACCACGATTTTATGAGGCCGGAAAAAGAGGGAAAAAGTACCCGCTGGCCGGTACTAGGCTATATGGAAACGCCACCAAAAACCGGCCTGGCCGCTTGAGGACGGTTAAACGGGGCCACCCGCTGCAGTGGAAACGTGCCATTACACACCTATACATACCCACACAGCTACACTTACACATACACACACACCTACACTCAGGGTTGGGTTGTAACGGAATACATGTAACGGCATTACGTAATCAGAATACAAAAATCAAGTAACTGTATTCAGCTCGCGTTACATTTGAAAAACGAGTAATCTGATTACAGTTACTTTCGTAAACCTGAAGTGAATACATTTTGGATTACTTATTGGAATTATTGGTGGAAAGATTTCCTCACAACATTTAATATTCATTACTAAAGGTACAGCCGAATCATCACAGCCCACAAAACCTATTACCAGATGGACCAAAAAAGCGTTTGAAAAAAAATCGCGGGTCCGCTCAGTGAAACAATAACAGCGAAACATGGAGGAACACAAGTCTGCGTTTAAATCGCGTGTGTGTGTGTGGTTAAAACACATCAGCCTGCGGTCGCTCTTTCTTTAGCCTTACTAATGATTATTTCTGAAGGTAAACACAGTGAAGGCGGTGCGTGAAAGGCACTGCGTGCTCGTCTTCTCAGAAGCTGAATTAACCCTCCCGCTGCCTCCTGGTGCTGCAGAGATTTCATGAAGTGAAGGAGGTGTTCCTTCTATAAAACAGCTGCGGGCAGCAGATACTGTGAGAGTCACGGACATGAATTCATAGATCAAGGCAGACTGGTGCACATACTCTCCTGTTTTGCCAATCCGGTGCTTAACCCTCTGGAGTCCAGGTGCGCATAATTTTACGTATTTAATCATATATTTCCGATTATAAAGAGTAGAAATATGATTCAGATATCCGCGTAATCGCTGGAAGAGTAGCTTTCCAGCGGTATCTCATGTGAGACTGTAACCAGGGCACAGCAGCCAATATGGCCGCTCAAAGCAGCTTGACTTTACACTGTGTGGGATTGGTGGATTTGTGTGTCCGTCAAGGAAATCTCGGCCGGCAGCCATCATGGTCTGAAATGACCAATGGACATCGAGAAATCACTAAGGACCTACCCACCAAGTAAACAAAACATAAACCACGTGTCTCCCATCAGTTTACGTCTTTGAGGAGAGAGAGAGAGCCAGAGAAAATGGCTAAAAAAAACTTTACAGTTGCCGACTTCGCTAGAGATTTTTTTCGCTAGCAGCAGTGAAGATAGAGCCTCAGAACGTGAAGTCTTCGACTCTTCTGAAGAAGAAGACTACAAAGACAACAACAAGGATCCATTTGGGCATGCATGGGTAAGTGTAAATATTACAGTAATAGTGTACTGGCAATGTGTGGGGAATACCGCGAAAATGAACAATAGGTTTATTGATATATATTATTTATCGATAGTCATGAACTTTTTATTGGACAAAATAGACTCTCCATGAGCAAACGTTTACTCTTTGTTAACGTTATTTTGGTGTGTAAAAGTGAGATTACATGTGTAGAGGATTAAATTAATCATGTATTCGTCCCACAACGGAGACATTTACAGTGACATGTTTTTGCCATCAATTATTTTATCATACTGTTCTGTACAGATGATACTTTGTAATCAGATGTAGCCTATGTATATGTTTGTCTGTGATTTTATACTGAATGTAAAGTAACTGGAAATATGTGTGTGTGTGTGTGGTGTGTGTGTGTGTGTGTGTGTGTGTGTGTGTGTGTGTGTGTGTGTGTGTGTGTGTGTGTGTGTGTGTGTGTGTGTGTGTGTGTGTGTGTGTGTGTGAGAGAGAGACTCCAACCTCCCAAACTTTCTTTTTATGTGTGCATTGTTATTTGTGCTTGAGCAACATTTTACTTGAACTTTATTTCAATGAAATTAGTTGTAATTATTGTCCTACGTTTTAATTTGTTTTACAGAGATGTTTCACAGCTGCCTGGGCCTAGTGGCCCACAGGCGGCGTTTATCCAGCAGCCAGAACATCCATCTGTGCCGGCCCCCAGGTCAAGATCTACCGTGGCTCAAGGGCCTTCACCAGAGCCACCAAGGATCAGCAGACCATCATCACTACAGCTGCCTCCATCTCCATCTGCGGCTGCCACCAGGTCAAGATACACCTCAGCACAAAGGCTCCACCACAGCCATCACCTTCAACCCAGCCAGCAAGGAGGTCTCGTGGAGGTCTCGTATAGCACTTGTACACCCCACCTACACAGCAGCCCATGCACCATCACCTCCATCTTCACAGCAGCCAGACCCACTGTCTTGGAAGACAGACAAAGACCTTGACACTGTCTTGACATTTATAATGAATAGTTGGTTGAAAGTTCTGATGTTCAATATTGTAAATAGTTAGATTTTCCAGTTTCTTATATTTATATAAATAGTTGGTTGAAAAAAACATTTATAATAAATTGTTGGTTGAAAAAAAGGTTGAATGCTCAATTTGTATTTGTACACATCACATGAACCTTGGTATGTAATATGAAGTCATTATTCAGTCCTAATGTATCTCAGTCCCTGCTGTGGTGAAAGTAGAGTGATAAACACCTATTTTACTCAAAATTCGAATTTAACTTTTTTTCATTTTAGACATGAATAACACATTTATATACAGTGTAATTAAAATATTTCACTGCTTTTGTGATCCTAAGACTTTGGTAACCAAATCTAAAACACCAAAACAATTCGATCACATGAGTAAATTTGTGTTTTCACAAAAGTTTTGAAGATTTTCCGAAAATCAGATGTCACATTTTAAGCTTTTGAGCTACTTATCTCATCAAACAGTGCTCTAAGGTGAGTAATTTGCATATATAGCAATACTAGAGATTGTCCTGAACATTTTGATATGTAACACATGGGTGCCATGTTAGAAGAAATACATTTAAAAGGTGATTTAAGAAAACATCTACAAATCGAGAAAATACCCTTAGACTCCAGAGGGTTAAACAAATATAGCTCTACACCCCTGGCCGTAATGTCCTTAAAATTAAGTCCGAGTTTGACATTTTAATTCATGTCCTGCCAACACTGGCAGGACAGAAGGCGACACGCCCGTTCTAAGCCGTGTCCCTCACTCCTCACATCCCAAGCTGCATCCCCAAAAAGTTAATTATGTTGTTACATCGTTTCAGATGTTATGTTTCAGTTGTGCTCTTGATAAGCCATTAAAACAGTAAAAACACATTCAGTTTCCTTTTGGTTTTTGTGTCTCCTGTTCACCAAAACATACCCATCTGTGATGGAAAAGAAAGTAATCCAAAAGTAATCTAAAAGTAATCTGATTACGTTACTTTTTTAAGACACGTAACTGTAACTGTATTCGGATTACTTTCAGAGCCATGTATTCAGTAATCAGTAAAGTAACCCTCCCAACCCTGCCTACACTTATACACACCTACACACAAAACATATATATATTTTTTTTGGGTGGAATGAATACCTATAGTGATGATTCAATGTAATACAATGATTTTTATAGTCTGTTACCTGAAAAAGGTCAAATGGCACTGATGGAACCAAATGTGCCCAAATGTGCCCAAAGCTTATTCCGCCTGGACTTTATTTTCATAAACCTCTCTAAAAAGGTCAAATGTCACTTGTTTTGCCTCAATCTTGATACAGGGTACTTATTATATGTTATACTTTGGATTCCTAAAGCTTTTAGGCTACTAACCCATCATTCAAGGTTGGTCTTCACTATAAGTAATGGGTTTTCTTAAGGCGGAGACAGGAATTTACATTTTTTTGCTATGTTCCATCTGAATTTACTCTGACACAGAAAAATCTATATTGATTCTGACACTTCTACATCCAACTCACAGATGTAACCTTGCTTTAATAACAACAATTATTCATATAAACCTTTTAGAAGTGAAGTTATAGTCATTTGTTCTGGGAATGTCATTTTCGAGCCTGAAACCTGAAAAACAGGCTCGGGGTTTAACAGGTTAAAAGTACAAATCATGAAACACAAAAGCATAATGTAATGTTTAAATGTAACTTCAATGTCATTTCATGTCCTTTAAATGTGCTGCTCCAGATTTTGATACATTTGCAAAAAGACACCAGCCTGCTTTAATAATATAAATGCTTCTTTAATATGTTTTCCCTATGGTTTAACATATAAATCTCATGAGTGAGATTTACAGTTTGAAGAAGAGGAGACATGGGGACAACAGAAAGAGGAAACACAGGATGATGAAGAGAGAGGAGAGTTATGGCTGCTCTTTGGAAGAGACCAAGAGAGATCAGAGAAGCCTTTCTGAAACAAAGGGAGAGAAAGAGAGGAGAAGCCGGGGCTCCACAGGGCCATGACCACAGGGTAAATGTGCAACAGATGCTCAGTGTGTGTGTGCGTGTGTGAGTTATAGACTGTTTAGTGGCACCCCATGGCAACGCAGGATTATCTGCACATCGTGTCTCTGACACCTCGACTCCTGACTGTTCTCCCTGAACACCCAGGCTCTGATCAAACACACAACACCTACAAACCCACAGGAAACACACACACACCAGAATACACACCCAAACACATTACACAGGTTATACATACACAGGCAAAACATGCACAATTAACCCAACTACCAATCTGCTTTACATACACACTGTTGGTACTTTTCCTAATCGATATAAAGGCCATCATAACGTTGTTTCCTGTAACTAAAATGGCAATTCTACACAGCCTTTAGTTTTATCTGCCAGTGTCAGATAAGCACCTGGAGATGGGATCTGGTCTTGCATACTATCCACTCCCAAGTTCTTCCTATCAAAAGAAACGTTTGAACACTTAAGGTAATTTTCTGTGGAGATATGAGAGGCATGCAGCCGTGATAAAAGCCTCCGCATGGAGAGCTGTTGCTGCTGTTTTTACCTGTGGGCATGCAGAGGTAGATTCGGGTCAATGGTTTTGAAGATACGACTCTGAAGCTGTCAAATGTGAACGTGCTTTATAACACACTATGCACTTTTGCAAGTAAAAGAAAAAAAGTGTTTCATTCAGAAGTTTTTGATTAAAATGTCAGATTGTTTTCAAATGATCTAAACACTTGAGGTTTTTCCGACCTGACAGCAATAATTTGGAGGAGTATTTACGCTGTTTAAGCTTTTAATGATAACTGTAAGAAATGTTTTTAACTTTGGTATTACATGTAAGCTGTGTTAAAGAAGGCCTGTTACGAATCATTAAAACTAAATGTAACGTAACATCAAGTTTCGAAAAAAAGGACTGAAAAAAAATGCACCAGATACTTGTCTTTGAAGAGATATTTCTCATTTGATAAAAAAGCAAATTTAACAGTGATAATATGAGTGTTATCTCTGATTTGTATCTATTTCAGGAATTGTTCAAAAATCGATTTGACTATTTTTCCTAATCTTGTAGGCATACAACTTCATGCAATAGCATAATAAAGACACACAAAAAGGACTAAATTAATATATATAATACAATCTGAATGTTAACACACACACACACACACACACACACACACACACACACACACACACACACACACACACACACACACAGAGACTTTGGAATGAAAAAAATGTGTCCCATCTATCACAAGAACCTTTGAAACAGATATACCCTGGAGATCAGTCGCCTGTCTATTTCCACAAATGTAAAAGAGCTTAAAAATGATGGGCGCAACATTTGTACTAATGTGCTCTAAAGAGTTAAGGCCTGCAATGAAAAGACAAGGGAAACCCCTGAGACAGGTATACAGGCTGATATAAAGTATGTCAGCACCTACAAAGAAGAAGAAGATTCACTTGCAGAAACATTTATTTAAAACATCTTTCATTTAATAGCAAATGTGTTTGGTTTAATAATGCCAGATGCACTTTACTTGGTGTGATAATCATTACACACACCTTTTTGATCACACACAGAGGGAAATGGCGTGACACATTGCAGTGAGCAAGTTGAGAAACAACGATTCAGCCAAAGTTCAGTTTGTTACTAATCAAATTAAGATGCTTTATTTTTCAGATATTCAAATATTATTAATTTCTTAGCTTGATATATTGGATCATTCAACAAATCTGAGATATCTTGTTGTCATAGTTAAATGTTCGAAGCTGTACATTCTGACATGAACAGTACAAGTGCAAAACCCCCCCAATAACTCATACAATATTTGTATTATGCAATTAAACCTAAGTTATTGTGAGCAAGGAGGGACTTCTATATAATTGAAGTAAAAAAACATAATTTATTCTTATCTGCACTGATAAACACATAATAGAATATTATATATCAAATAAAACAACAATACCCAAAACAGCACATAAGAGGAAATGTTGGGTGGTGGAGCATTTAGCAGCACTAATATGAGTATCGGTAGAGTAAGTAAAGGTGTGCCTGCGGGACTTTTTTTTTATCGGTTTTTCCTTTCTCATACTGTAGTTGTCATTTCCCTCAACCACTGACAATCTCCTCTATCCATAGACAAATGTGATGTGTGATGTATCACATTGAAAGACTGAACCTCTTCAATATAGCTATTACCTTCACCCAACAGAGGCTAATGCAATGGATAAGCATATACTGTAGGCCAGTGGTTCCCAAACTTTTTGTGCCCAAGGCACACCAAAGGACAAGTAAAAATCTCAAGGCAAACCTATTGTGCAAAATAGCCCTTATAACACGTGTTATCACTCATATCATGTAAAATATCTGTAAATGTGCATAATTATTTACTAATGCCAAATAAAATGTGACAAAGACAACTATATTACTCGAACAAAATATTTCAGAAATTAATTTGAAACTTTATCAAATTAGGCTTCATCAAAGCAGCAACACACTCATTTAAACCAGACAGGTCACACAATTAAAAATGAGGCAAAGGAAACTCAGCAGAAATTCAGCAAAGAGAACTGTCAATGCAAGGAAGCTGCACGGTCCATGGTCCTAAGCTACAAATTATAAATGTAACATTTCAGCAATCAGCATTGAAACATGTGCTGTTGTAAATATTTTTGCCGACTTACAAATTAGTGAGATACATGTGCCTGTCGGGGCGCGCAGAATTTTTTAATCCTTGGTGGCACTGAGGAGAGGGCCACTCGCAAGTCCTGTTCAACAGAGAGCCGTGACCTCCTGTTGTTCTTCATGTAAATCAGAGTAGAGAACGCCAACTCCAGAGATGGGGTCGTTACTAAAAAAATGTAAATATATATTACACTACTTCGTTACTATCTACATAAAGTAACTCGTTACTTTACTCGCCGAGCACGTACGAACTGCGCATGCGTGAGTGGCAATAACTTTCCTTACCTGCAGGCGGCGGTAGTGTGTATTTGTCATTCAAAACAGGCAACAACCGGAAGACAGAGAAGAAGAACAGACTACGTGATATATATATATAAACAAACAACCAATAGCGTGTGCGGTAGCTTCATCTTAGTGTTCTTTGCGGGTGTGTGTTGAGGTTTGATGTGGTGTTTCCAGCAGTGGATAACAGCTTCTGGCCTGGACACAGTTTGCACCTCACCGTCACATTCCTGTCTATTCTTCGGACGAACTCAAAGTAATGGACATACCTCCACCCCTCGAAAGTTATCGCTGACTCAGCCATGTTTATGCAGCACTGCACGTGGAGATGTGGACGCGCAAGTCTCGCAGATTACGTACATATAAACCTACAAAGTAGGTATATAGTAAATAATTTATTTTTTATTTTTGTGTAGTTGTATATTGCAATAATAACGTATGGTTGTCACAAAATCCCACGGCACACCCGGACTTGCCTCACGGCACACCAGTGTGCCGCGGCACACCGTTTGGGAACCACTGCTGTAGGCTACAAAGTGCTGCCACAATGTGTGTCCAACATGAGGGAATTTGGTAAATCAGCATAATTGAGAATCCAGATGAACTTCTCCTGCGTTGACTTAAACAATTCATGCTGTTCAGAAAGCTTAGGAAATGTTCTAACCAACAATAGGTGTAGCTAATCTGTTGCCATCTGTTTATAGTTATTGTTATATCCTCATGGCTCTGGTACTTGCAAGACTTAGGGTTTCCCACAGTTACGAAACGAAAATGCAGCTTTATTTGAATGAATTTAATTCGACTAGTTTTGTTGTTTTGGCCATATTTTGGCCTTAACCTCAAAAGGTTGTTTTGCTTTGTTAAAGACATTTGTTATGATTCAGTTCTGGTACATGTTATTGGCGTTTATAAGTTTCACTTTCACAATGTAGTGCAGTTCACCCATCACACAATAGAAGCCCTAACCAGAATATAATTGAATAGAATTGGGAGGGATGAAACCCTCTTTTAATGGTCACACAGCACACATCACACACAGTGAAATTTGGCCTCTGCATTTAACCCATCCTAGTACCAGGAGTCTAGTACTAGGAGCAGTGGGCACCTATTGTACAGCGCCCGGGGACACCACTGACAATAACTATTTTGTCGGATAATAACATTTACAATTCATGCCTTGGTACATTTTTCTGGTATCAGTACTTTACTCCACTACTTATTTTTCTGACGACTTTTTACTTTCACTTCTTACATTTTTAACACAAATACCTGTACTTTCTACTTCCTATATTTTCAAAACAGGTTTGTTACTTTAGTTTTAATCTGCGTTTGGTGGCATGATCATTATTATTTAGAGTCATTGCGTGCCTATTGATTTTAACACAATCCGTGTATCCATCATTTCCTGGGGCCTCATTTATAAAGGGATATACGCTCAAAAAATGGCGTACGCCAGTTTCTACGCAATGTTTGCGATTTATAAAAAACTAACTTGACGGGAAAATGTGCGGTCCTCCACGCAAACTCTAACCCATGCGTACGCACTAAGCACAACAACGGGAGAGACGAGAAACTGCGACACCGTTGGCAGAAGGAAGAATGGAGAGAAATATGTGGAAATAATACCATAAATAAAATGTTACCTCTCATTTATATGAATAATTCATTTTCAAACATTGATTAAAGCCAATCTTAAAATGATTAAACGAACGCCTGTTTTAGACTCCTCAGTGCACACAAAAACATAACTTGGAGAAATAAATAAATACGGATATGTTACTTAAAACCACCTCGAATATGTTGTGTTAATGTTATGAAATGTTTTCTCATAAATGATGCGGTAAGCAGGAAGACAGAATTACGTCTAAACTGACGCCGTTTTGTAATTCTATAGGTTGTAGATACGAGCATGGTTTTATATACTATCATGTTTAATCGTGTTTTATGCCGTTTGCCAAGACTTGATAAGTCGCTCGTAAAACACAGGAGGTATGGAAGCTAAAAACACCATATGTGGTAAATTGTACAGCTAATATAACAACACATTAGTTGTATTTCCTTTAACTGGTGGATTATGGATATATAGTTACTGATCGACAGCTGGAACACAAACCACCAAATACAAAAACATAATTCAGATCCAGTCGTCATGACTCCACTCCGGAGGGATTCCCCGATCATTTCTTACAGTTTCTCATCAAGGGGGGGGGTCTCCTGTCCCGGTACAAACACACTGCCTAAGGCTATGTGTATTTATTTTGTCATTAACCTTTTTCGGACCACTTATTTATTTATTTTGGTGACGATCCGACCTCCATGCTGATACTCTGGTTCAACTGCATCCACCAAACAATATGATTTATCTCGACCTCCCCAAAAGAACCAAAATCTGACACGGTGTGAGATGTCTTTTTTAGCTGTTCTGTCGTCATTTCCTGCTATCTTCTTCATAAAGTCAGTCAAAATGAATGAATGAATGGGCGTTTCTTTGACTATTTATAGGCAAATATGGGCATTACGTGAAGCCCGCAAAAGCTGCACCGCATTTCGAGTCGATTGTGATTTATAAAGGGAAACCGGCGTAGGAAGTGCCGTACGCACTTTCCTCGCCGGTACGCAATGTTTGGTGAATCGGAAAATGTCGGAACATTTCTGTACCTATTTTTTTTGCTTTGTACTACGTTAACAACCTTCCCACGTGAATCCTACGCAAGGCGTTATAAATGAGGCCCCTTGTCTTCTCTAAAGAAGAGGGACCAATGAGAACTTTGTCATTTTGCCGTAGTTCAGCATCGAAACATTCATTAGCTAACAATGACATTATTGTTCTTTTAATATAAAGGGAGGTCAGTTACTCTTTAAAACAGCTGGTAGTTATGGGTACTTTTTACTTAAGTACATTTTGAAGCCCATGCTTCTTTACTTTTATTTGAGTAAATAAGTGTTATGTTTTGCATGGGACTTTTGTTGTTTTTGTGTTTTACTTGTTGTGTGCTCCTTTTACCCCTCACTACTCTGTCTTTCTGTCTCTGCAGGGCTGGTGTGTGACAGGGGGGCGTGGCTGGTTACTCCTGGCTGCAGATGAGGCACACCTGTCCCCACTCATTTGATTACCTGCTCTTTAAGAGCCTGGCCCTCACCTCACTTCTCTGCCAGAGTATTTTTCATGCTGTCCCGTGGTCCGGAGTGCCTTTCTGCAGCCTGGAGTCTGTTGTTGTTCACTTTGCAGTTAGTTAACCTGTTAAACCCCGAGCCTGTTTTTCAGGTTTCAGGCTCGAAAATGACATTCCCAGAACAAATGACTATAACTTCACTTCTAAAAGGTTTATATGGATAATTGTTGTTATCAAAGCAAGGTTACATCTGTGAGTTGGATGTAGAAGTGTCAGAATCAATATAGATTTTTCTGTGTCAGAGTAAATTCAGATGGAACATAGCAAAACAATTTAAATTCCTGTCTCCGCCTAAAGAAAACCCATTACTTATAGTGAAGACCAACCTTGAATGATGGGTTAGTAGCCTAAAAGCTTTAGGAATCCAAAGTATAACATATACCCTGTACCCTGTATCAAGATTGAGGCAAAACAAGTGACATTTGACCTTTTTAGAGAGGTTTATGAAAATAAAGTCCAGGCGGAATAAGCTTTGGGCACATTTGGGCACATTTGGTTCCATCAGTGCCATTTGACCTTTTTCAGGTACCAGACTATAAAAATCATTGTATTACATTGAATCATCACTATAGGTATTCATTCCACCCAAAAAAAATAAAAATATTTTTTTTTAAATAATTTAAAAATATATATATTTTTGTGTGTGAGTGTGTGTACTAGGTGTGTGTAAATGTAGGTGTGTGTGTGTATGTGTAGGTGTGTATGTGTAAGTGTAGCTGTGTGGGTATGTGTAGGTGTGTGTAGCTGTGTGGGTATGTGTAGGTGTGCATGTGTAGCTGTGTGTATGTAACTGTACCAACGCACTATACAATAAAACCACACTGTAGGTCATTGTGTGTAGGTGTACTTGCACAATAAAAAAAAACAGAAACATAGGTAACATTTGACTCCAACTGGGGCAGATTTATTTCAAACATTTTACCAACACACTATAGGCATGTAAAAACAAACATTTTACCAATGTAGGCTACTATACAATAAAACCACACTGTAGGTTTCTAAAAACAACAAATATTTGACCAACACACTATACAATAAAATCACACTAGGTATATAAAAACAACACGTATTTTTTGTTTAAATAAACACTCGCAAAACGTTATACCTACCTGAACTTTATACCTACCTGACTGTTCCAGTATTTAGGTCGTGCCACTCCCTGAAACAGTTCTTTTTGACAGTGAAGCACAGAGGGACCTGGCACTTCCTGCAGTACACAGGTGTCTTCACCCTTTTGAGTCCAGCATATAGGCCCCTCCTGCAGTTCTTCCTGACCTTGGTGTCATCTTCCCCATAATACTCGGACATGCATGTGAGTGATGGAGGAGGAGGAGGTGGGGGTGGTGGAGGTGCAGGGCCTTCTGCAGGGCCTTCAGCAAACTCCAACAATTCTGCAGCAAGCTGCTCCCTGAAAGTCTTCTGGGTGTGTGGCTTTGTCCTGCTGGGGTCACTCCTCATCTAACAAATGTGGAAAAACAAAGAGATTAGATTAATTCACTGGCTTATACTTATAGGATAATATTGGACTATAAATGAATAATATTACACCAAATAAATAAGTAAACACATGTATATTCATTCACTGGCCATTCATTTAGAAAATGTAACTCCAAAAAGACAAGTAACACTATTTAGCATTTTTGGCTAATCATTCCTGTTCGCTAAGCTAACACTGTGATGCAGTTCCACCAAACACAAAAGTAATATATAAAAAGGATAATATTGGACTATAAATGAATAATATTACACCAAATAAATAAGTAAACACATATATATATATATATTCATTCACTGGCCATTCATTTAGAAAATGTAACTCCAAATAGACAAGTAACACTATTTAGCATTTTGCCTAATCATTCCTGTAGCTTCTTGGCTAAGCTAGCACTGTGACGCAGTTCCACCAAACACATAAGTAATATATAAAAACAGAGAGATTACATACCTTTCCCGTGGTGGAAGTTCAACATCCGAGTCACTACTGTCCGGATCCAGGTCTGGCTGGAGGAGATCTTCATCATCCGACGAAGAGTCATCTGGTATGAGCTATCGTCAGCTAGCATCTCTAGCACCTGCTCGCCTCGGTGGTGAAGCTCTCCCTTCTGGCTGCGTAATGCGTAATGGAGCCGGAGCGGGCGTAGTTTATACTACGCAGGATCATATCTTTGGAACCCATTGGTCGATTTGGGTGATTGACACCTTTTCTGCACCGTTAGATCCAATAGAATCGAGTGACAGTTAGTAAGTCCCGCTAAACACTTACGTCAAGTAGAGAGAGGTTTGCGTAAACAGCACGTGAGACAGCATTAGCTCGGGACTGCGAAACTTTATACCTACTCTGCTGCCATGAATGTAATGATAGATTATCAGGAACAATTCTAAAGTGACTAATAGACATTGGATTAACCTTAAAAAGCGTTTGTATTCCCTTGAACACGAGCTTTGATCACAAAACAGCAACGGTAAGACATAATTATTGTTATGGTTTTGAAAACTGTTGTTTTTTTTCTTCTCTGTTCTGGTTGATATCTCAGTGAGTTTGTGTTTTACAGTGATGATAGTTATAACAAAAATAATCTGTGGAGTATTAGCTTTCAGATGATATGTAGTTTGTGCAGAAAATATTAAGTTTTAAAGATCGTTTTTGCTAGTTAGCACCGGAAGTAGCATCTGCCCGTTTTAGCTAAGGGCTAATGCTAACGCTTCTTGTGAGACTTGTGTTTTGTTTCGGTAAAAATGGTTCATATAGTCAGTTAGCTGAGATTCTTCTCGTTAATCTGGTATAACACATTAATAGGTTTTTAAATATTAAGATGCCCTGAGACACAGTGTCGTGAAAAAAAAAACCAGGGTCCCCGCCGGCAGGGACCTTCGGGCTTAACAGGTTAAGGAGTTCTTTTTGAGTTTTGGTCGGGAACGTTTTCCCGCAGCTTTATTTTTGGATTTACTACGGCCAGCCAAGCTCCCTGTCGTCAGTACCTGCCTTGGACTACCTTTGTTTATTAAACTCATTGAAACTTTATTTTTGTCAGTCTCTGCTTTGGGGTCCAGTAGTATCTAAACGTCACAGAATACTCTGGCCAATATGGACCCCGCAGAGAATGAGAGACTCAGGGAAGCGCTTGCTGCTCAAGGGGCAATGATAGGGCAACATGACAGAGCTCTGCAGAAAGTTATGGAAGCGATTCGGGATTTAACCGCCGGTGTGACCAACATCGGAGGCCGTATGGAACAGGTCGCAGCACATCTCTCCACACTCCCGCTGACTGCC